>NW_010309443.1:79757-118887 GCF_000700745.2 Antrostomus carolinensis
TTAGTCCAAGATACCTATCCCTTCTCTAATGCCAAACAGCAAATGGTCCTGCCAGGCATTAATTTTGCCATTTGTACCTGCAGCACAAGAGCTTCGTCTCCACAGTGCCTCAGCACTAATTTGCAGAGAAAACATGAGCTGGATGAAACCCCAGCTGATGGTACATATTCAAATGATTTATTGCAATATTTTTGATCATTGGGAAGGAATTAGGCCTTAAAGGAAGAACAACACTCAAAATAAAATTTTATAGAGCTCTTGAACTCTCCTGTCTGCATCAGAATTTGGCTTGTCTTTTTTATTGCAATGCTACACTGAATGAAGGAATTCTGCTGGCATCAGGGATTCTTTCAGTCTTTTAGCTTCCATTAAATTGGCCTCCCACACTTATGTTTATAAAGCCCAAAACTACTTTTAAAACCTTCATTTCCTATGTGGTATTTAGATATCCTTTGTGATTTAAAACATTAAAACTACTAATCAGTGGATTAAATATGGCAGGCAAAAAAATAACTCAATGGGAGGCAGAGTCAACATAGAACAAACCTCCAAACTGGTAGTCAAAATTACATAGTAGGCTGGAGAAACCTGAAACCAAAACATGAATTAAACATCAAGGTCATGAAGGAATAACAAGACAAGTTTATTAGTCTGCTTTGAGAAGACATATTATTAAAAACATTAATAAAGCAATTTGTAATTTTTTAAGCATAATTTCTTATATTAAATGCAAAATACAAAGTTACAATTTTACTGTCACCGGCCAGTGTGAAATTAGCCTATGGAAGGTGAATGATCTTCCTGTGGTTCACTCCAGTGAGGGAAGCTAGCATGCTCTCAGCTTGAATTTCTGGTAGTTCTCATTCTCTGGTCAGTCCTTGTTTTTAAGTTTCTTGACTAATGCCTACCATGACTTTCATCTGCTTCTTTTATCTGTCTCCCAGGCAGAGTTTGCCTGACACTACCAAGGGCCAACACACCTGCTGAGATGGCACATTTTGTCCCTGTTTCTGAAACAGTGTCTCAGATGCAGACAGTCCTTGCTGTTCCAGTCAGCAACTACTTGAAATTTTGGCTTCTTTTGGAGAGTCTTTACCACATTTTCCACAGTGACCTTGTCAGAAAGTGAGATGACAATGCAGAGAGAATTAAGGTGAAGCTATCCAAAAGCAAGCTTAAGGCATAGACAGACTTTGCATTTTTGAGAGCAGCAGGCTATTGGGAGCAGCAGAGTGTCCTTCATAAGGGATATTACAGCTGGTCTGCCTGTTTTGCCTTTGCCTTTTTCTGAAGAAGATGGGAAGTGGCTTTTCAAGCCCAGGACAATCCCCAGAGGCTGACTTCCACTCCTGAGAGTGCTTCACGTGTTCATCTACCACTGAAGGCTCCATCCAGAGATGGTGGTGGAAGCTACCGCCAGGAAAGGAAAGGCATTCCCAGTAATAGGACTTCCGTCCATATGACCTATTTTGACAGCAAGAACAACAAAACATACTTTGGCCACGCCTTGCTACTCATTCTTCCCAGAGTTCATCCTTTCCACTTGCAAGGCAGTACCAAGAAAGTAAGTAAGCTACAACTTGCCTGGGGAAGGAGTTTGGTCAGGACATCAAGTGCATGATTTGTTTGACCCCAGAGGCTAAGATCCTGCCCCTGTACAAAGCAAATATATGAATTGTTTTGTCTATGGGCAAAATTCAGCTTATCCTGCATCACTGGGAACCCTTGAGCTAACACTGCAGTTCACCTCTACTGTTTCTGCTGCTGGAGCTGGGTGGTTTGAACTTGGCTCTGGTCTCTCTCCTCTATACTTCACGTGACAGGACTGACTTGCCATCTGAGGGGAAACAGAATTAAAATAAAGGAAATGGTTTGCCTGATATAGCTAGTTCTGCGCTTCACATAGGTTAATCTAGGTAAGTCATTGTCAATTTAGTGTCAAATAGGTAAAAATCAATACCGTGTCTCTTTGAAAGCAGCCTTCTCTTTCCAACCTCTCTAAACCAGCATCTTCCAGGCTAAGTGTCATGTCAGCCCTCTCAATCCAGGACTGTTGTCTGGCATCCAGTTGCACACTAGAATTAAAAGCTCTTCCTTTCTGTAGGAGACAAGCTACTGGGGACTGAAAGACCTTTTAACAGTGCTCATTAGTGATCTTTCAGACACAGTCCAGGCAGTCTTCCCCACATATCATGGCCATTGTCAATAATACATTGACTTCTGATTGAAGTCCTGCTTCAACAAATTTTTGGGGTGTTCCATACAAAGAATGTCCTTAGCTACAGACCAGCTTTAGTCTTTTTAGTGTAGGGTAGGTTGGTTTTTTTGTTGTTGTTTTGGCAATGAATATATTATACGCTGCTGTATCTTTAATTCCATCCAATCCCATCTAACTGCCAGTACAGGCTACCACATATTGATAGTATTTCTACTATTTTCATTTGCTTTGGACTCTTCAGGGGAATATTTTAACCCAGGTTTCCAGTGTTAGATTTCACTCAACTGTGAAAATATTCTTGTTGTTTTAGGACACCATAAAATCTCAGTTTTACAAACTTCAGATCTGAAATGGCATTCATTTGAACACCAAAAGGAAGAAACTACATTTTCCTTTCATTATTGATAATATATATTCATTTGCTACTCCAAGTGTATTGCATAACTGGAGAAAACAGGTGAACTAAATACAAATTAACAAGACCCATAGGTGATGTGACATTGCTAGTCCAGGCACAAGTCCAGAAGAAACAGTTGGAGTAGGCCTGCTTTTTAAATCCAGATGCTTTCACGAGGTCCTGTCTAAATGCTCACAGTGAACCATGTCCTTCACAGTGAGTATCCAGAAACAAAGCAGAACACCACAGACTGAAAAGGAGCTGCCTAGAGCTAGCCAGAAGGAAAAGCCAAGTATGGTCTTCCTGCTCACAGCATGTGATGCATAGGTGTATACACGCATCAGTGGAGTGTTAGAAGTAACTAAAAGGCCTTTGCTGATCTGGGCTCCAGCTTGGAAGACAGTTGGGCAGGACAACCAGAGAATCAACTCTGGCTTCATTTAGGAAAAATGGCATACAGCATTTTGACAAATAATTTGAATGGGCAGAAGAACCAGTGAAACATTAGTGCTATATCGGAGGGAAACATGATTTCTAAAGCAGAAGGTACTGAGCAATGGTCCCTCTGAAAAAGCAAAGCCATTATTGTAGCCTGGATCTGGTGTTTAGCAAGCCATGTGCCATCATCCCAAATACAGCCAGGCCCACTCTGACTCTGTCTTTAAGCACATAGCTGTCTCTGTTTTACTGGCTTGTTAGCAGTATAGGAAGGAGAAGGAAGGTAATTCACCAAAAGGTGTCTGGTCTCTCTGAAAACCTTGAGACTTTTTCTCTGTTGTAACTCCACTTACCTTGGTGCAGTTGCACAAGAGATAATGATCTCCTGTTTCTCCTGTTGGTTTTGGGGAAGCAATGAAAGCGTGCTGTGTAACTGTGGTACACAGAGTCAGAAAAAAAAAGTTAATAGAGAAGGAGCACTTAGTGGACTACACTTTAAAGCTCCAGGATTCTTGTGGTTTCTCATGAGCAGCAAAAGATCCCCTAAATTTCCACTTCTAGTGAAAAAACAAATCTTTGCATAGCAGCAACTTCTATGAGACTATTTCCGAGTTGTGGATTATCTCATGGACAGAAAGACTTAGCAGTAGCCCCTAACCCACACAGGTTTACAAAATTGGCTTCACTATCTCAAGACATTAGAAACACCTTATTTCTTCTCTTTGAAAGTAGGGGCTGGCACAATAACTCATGTAGCCTCTCCCCAGACTGGTGCAGATCCATTCTGCTCCCAGTGTAGCAAAAGAGCTAAATAATCTGCTGATGGAGAAGAAATCTGTTCCCTGGTTGTGGTTTGAATGCAAAAGTGTATTAGACTAGGTTTGTTGTGAAGCGGAAGGTGACCTTTAATCTTGCAAGCCTTTCACATTTTGTCACTGGAAGCCACTCTGGGCTCTTTATTTGTTGCTCTGCTTTTTCCGTTTCCATATCAATTTCATCAAATAATCAGATTGTCTCAGTGACAAGAAAATGACTTAGATATTACAAAATAAAGTGCACATCAGCCATAAATCTGCACTTGCTGAATGATCATCCTTTTAATCTTAATGAGGCAAAATGGTTTCAAGACTGTTCTGAGTGACCTGTACCATTATCAATACGTTTAAAAGTTGATCCCCAAAACATTCAGTAATTGCATCTTCAAACTGCTATCTCAGACCAAGGTTTGCTAGCCAGGTGGCAATTTTTAATTATTAAAAGGCACAGGAAAAAAAAATGTGTTCTTTTTAAGGAGAAATGGTTCGTAGCAAAATAAAAGGAAGTCTTCTCTCATCTGTCTGAGCCTTTAGCAATCAGTTTGCCTTTGCCACACAGCGCTGTGCTTGGAGCACGGACATACTGTCAAAAGAAAAGGACTTGGTTCATGAGGAAAACTCACAAAGAGGAATTTGCTCATTCAGGAGAGAGATTGCTCATGGACAAATAAATGTTTGGAGACTGTTGGCAGAGTGAAGAACTGGAAGAATGCTGGGTCCCACCAGCAGATGGGAACTCATCCTTCCAACATTTCACAGAGTAACAGCAGTGTAGTGGCAAGCAAGGCAATACTACGGTGGTTTCTTGTTTTGTTTGATGGTAGTGGTGTTTTTTTCAGTTTGCTTTATTGTTTACTAGACTTTTTTTATAATTTCACTTTTATTCTTTCTGTAACATACTGTTCTCTTTCCCCTAGTTGTAGAAAAAATGGACAATGTGACAGGTGGTCTGGAAACATCCCACAGAAGATATACAGAAAAGCTCACAGAGGTGGAGAGTGGTCTGAAGAAATTAGGTAATCTACACACAAGCAAAACCCCTTTGTATTGTGGCTTTGGGGTGTTCTGGCAGATAGTGGCCAGAACTTTGTCTGAAAAAACTCTGGCTGTGACAAGATACAGCACTTCTATTCCAGTTTCTCAAGTACTTGGGAAAGCACTTTAAAATGGTTAAGATCAGCTCTACTTAGGACAGCATTTTAGGCATACTTTAATATTTACAGTTCCCACTGAAGTCACTCTGAAATTATTTATACTAAAATAAACAGACACTTAAAGGTTGTCCTCAGGAGAGAGTCTTCTCTGAGGTAGAGATGTAAAACATAGCAGAAGTTGTTCCACAGCACAAGAGATTCTACATAAAATGAAAATCTGTTACCCAGTCATGATGATGCTGTTTTAGCCATTAAGATTCAAAACTGAAGGCCATTTTAAGAGGTACACAAATAATAAACTGTTCAAAACTCTTATGTTGGAGATAAGTTGATTACTTCCATAAAATGTTTCTTAATCATCTCAGGGAATACAGGACACAAGGTTGCTATGAGTTCAAGTTTCCCAAGTGCTATCACAGTTGTCAATTTGCAAGAAGATGGAAAAAGATCACGGATAAGGATTCTACTCACTAAGTGCACATTTCTACCTTTCTTTCTTTCTTTCTTGTCTGGAAAGGAAGCAGAGCTGTTTATTATCAATTTATATATACATAGACTTACAGTTTATATAATTAGTTTTTATATAAATATTAATATACACATATATGCATGTGCTTCTTTAAATAAATTTTGTTTAGCTTTATAAACAATATATTGAGACATGTATTTCTAGGAAAAATTATTTGCTTGCAGCTTGATTATAAATTTTTACAACTTTTTCCCCTCAAAAAATAGATGCATTCTGAAGTATTTGCACACTGCATTTAGTTCAAAGACATGGGATAATTCAGTGGCATGTACTTTTGCTGATGCATATCCAGAAGTACATCTTAAAGCACATGCAACTGTTTTGGTTATATTTGGGTTCTTATATTATGTTGATTAAATTTTCACAACTTGGGGCACCTTTGATTCATTCACGCCCACACAGTTTTGCACACTGCTGGATGGATGGCCAGTGAGATGCTCAGGACCATCAGTTCCCATTTAAGTGGACTTGCCATGGAGGAAGTTAAAAAAGTTATGGGGAAATGTGTGTGGGAGGCATAAAGGTAAGAGAACTGCTGTAGGGCCAAAGGGATAACAACATGTGGTGAATTAAAGACAGGCCTTCAGGGATTAGCTGTATGTGGACCTGGCAGTTGTCAGAGCTCTGTGAGGAACACAATATAATTTGAGCTATAACCAAGAAATAAACATATAGTCAGAGCTGAGAAGATCCTGGAGTGAGACAAGCGGCAGGGAGAGGAACTGTGCTCGGGAAGATGTCTATCTATGAAAGGCTCCATAAACACTTCAGACTGAAGTCTCACAAGCCACCATTTGATGTTTGCCATCATGACTCATTCAAACAGACCAGAAAAAAGCTCCATACACAGCTGTATTCACTGTAGTTGATAAAAACCATCCTGCTCTCTCTTGGAGTCATCTGAAATGAGGGACTTCAGACTGCATAATTCATAAATATAGCTACACTTAGATGACGACAAAATATATATGGACTGTGTGTAGGAGATGGAAGTGATTGAGGTCAAGAAAGGGAATTTTCCCCGAAAGTGAGTGTTGACTGCTTATTTCCTTGGTTTCTATGTCCTGGCTGATGAGCTGTGCAGGCTTAAAAGCTTAATCATACTTGGACAAGTTTCCAAGTATTCTGTAGGGCAGTATAAGCAGGAGCAGAGATGTTCCTCAAAGATTAAAGGTTTTGCCTTCCTCAAACTCATAAAATAGCAAAAACAATGTAAAGAACATAGGAGGAAACAATGACAGCAAAATAAATGTCATTAAAAGCAATAGTAATATGTTAGAGAGCAAAACAGAAATACATCATATCCTGTCATATCTGGAGTAGTCTTCTGGCAAAGCTGTTGTCTCTAACCCATATTGTTTTGAAATAGGTATTATAACTTCTTTAAAACTAAACTCAATATTTTACAAAATGGATTTTAAAAAATAGAACTACATGTACTAAATTGCAATGAAGATATTCCACCTCCGGGAAAAGGAGGAAGAAAATATAAACAGCTAAAATTTACTTCTGAGCTTTCAGCAAAATTCAGTTTTAACTTCAAAACATACACTAACTGATACCTCTTTAATATTTTGAATTCTGTTTACCCTTCAGTTTTCATTCAGAATACAGCACAACTTGACTGTGTATACTTATCAGTTTCTAATGGCAGTTTTTCCCATATATGATGATAGAATTACAATTTTGTTCTCCTCAGAAGACACCAGGTCTCCACTGATTCCTCTTTTGCTTAGTGGTTTCTCTTTTCTGGAAAAGATAACATAAAAGTTGTATTGACAGAACATTTTGATAAACTGACTGTACTTAAAATACACTGTGCTTTTTTAAGACTATGTTTTAAAAAAAACTCTTCCTAAAGCCTTTTAATTTTTTTCATGTATAACAGATGACCAAGCTGGACAAAAAGCCATGGATACTAACACTGAACTGTCTAGCTTCAGATCTGACATTCTGGCTCTTCGTCAGCAGCTTCATGACATTGCAGAGAAAACTAACAGAAACAAAGATACACTGGAGAAGCTGCAGGAGTCTGGAAATGTGTTAGATGACAGACAGAGCCAAATGAGAAGTGCCTTAGATAGTAACTCTTTCATGATCATCAGTGTCAATAAGACTCTTCAGGCATATACTGGCTATATAAACAACCTTCAACAAGACACAAGTAATATCCAAACAAACCTGCAAAACCAAGTGCATTCTCATAATGTGGTTATCATGAACCTGAACAACTTAAACCTGACACAAATACAGCAAAGAAATCTTATTAGTGTCCTGCAGAAGTCAATGGAAGATACAAGCTTGGCTATTCTAAGAATCAAGAATGACTTTCAAAATCTGCAGCAGGTTGTCCTTCAAGCCCGGAAGGACACCGACTGGCTTAAGGAGAAAGTACAAAATTTACAGACTTTGGCTGCCAACAACTCAGCATTGGCAAAAGCTAACAATGATACACTTGAAGACATGAACAATCAGCTCAGCTCCTTCAGTGGGCAAATGGAGAACATCACCACAGTTGCCCAAGCCAACGAACAAAATCTAAAGGATCTCCAGGAACAGCATAAAGAATATGAAAACAGAACTTCTGCCAAATTCAACCAGCTAGAAGAGAGGTTCCAGGTCTTTGAAACCGATATAGTCAATATCATTAGCAACATCAGCTACACAGCTCATCATCTACGGACACTGACTAGCAATCTCAATGAGGTCAGGACAACTTGTACAGACACTTTAAGTAAACATTCAGATGAGCTGATTTTTATGAACAGCACACTAGCCAATATCCGCTTAGACTCTGCATCTCTCAAAATGCAACAGGATTTGATGAGGTCAAGGTTAGATGTTGAAGTTGCCAATTTGTCAGTAATCATGGAAGAAATGAAGCTGGTAGATTCCAAACATGGCCAGCTCATCAAGAATTTCACTATCCTACAAGGTATGCAGCTTCCCTAATGATGCCTGTAATGGTCTATGCCGAATTCCTGCTTGCATTACTTCTTTAGTTCTGTGGGAGTCAGTGCATGCTGGTACAGAGCGCTGGGGTTTTTCATTATCTAATCCTAAACTTTGGAAATGTCAACGTAGCTTGAATTTTCCTTAACTAATTTTCCTATGCCTTCTTTACATACCTAGAATGGGGATGTTATGAAAGAAGGTTCTGACTTAGCAAAATTTCATTCTGACTGACTGACCGACTGGATCTGCTTTTGATTTAGTTTCTAAAATAAGCTAGGGAAGGTGTGGAACCTCAAGAAACCAATCCCTGCTAAGGAGGAAATGGCTAAAAAATATACATTGGACTATTCCCAGAAAGGTCCACCCTTACTGAAAAACAAGTTGCTATTTCACTTTAAGCCAGTTGTTAGTCTGCCAGAAAACATCCTACTTTGCTTAGTTTTTAATCCGAGAATATTTTATTTTCTCCAGAAATAAATAGCTTCAAGTTTAGGAGGTTTCTCCCAGCCAAGTATCATCCCAAATGAAAAGAACACTCATATTTCCAACCTGATGTGAACCAGTCAGACCTAAATCTTTAGTCCACTGCTCCAAATAAACTAAGGCCAAATTAGAACCAAGAGTACATGTCAGTAACCTTAACCTTTCTCATTTCAACCAGGCCTAAATGACTCCAGTTTAGGAATTTATCTCTGGAGGAGTTTAAATTTTGTAGATTGGTGAAGGGGGGATATTGGGAAGACATTTGCTCATCTGTGATCAGAATCCAAAATGATTTTGTTGCTTATTGCTGCCACAATATTGCCGTTTCCTATCGTGTATTGTTCTCCTTCCTGTAAGAGCCAGCCAGTTAGCAAATAGTACTTCTGGTCTTTCCCACAGTTGGACAATTACTCACTATCCATTGCTTTGCCTCTTTCTGACAACCTGTTATTGTCAGAGCAGCAAACAAAGCCATTGCAGGAGAAAGAGTGCTGTAGTCTAAGAGCAGAGAGATGGGGCTAGAAGGAGAAGGGAGTGTAGCAGAGTGAGAGAACGGGAGCGTCAACATGCAGGACCATGTGCGTCAGCAGCACGGAGCTTGTCTTGCAGGGACTGGTGCCTCAGCTGCTCCTCTGGGCCATGGTGTCACTGTCCAGTTCACAGGACAAGGTGCATCAGATTATTTCTTCTGTATCCTGCGTTTCATGGAGGCTCAGGAAAGAGCAGTGCTATACAGCACCTGGGAAGCAGATGTACTTTTACGAGCATGGCTTGAAGTAGCTGTGAGCCCGGTTTTCACAGCGCTGAATAACCAGTGTTGCTGGTCTGAGATACATTAAACAAGGACCCCATGTGCACTTTTCGTTTTGTTTTCTGACTGTATCCCCACTTTTAATGCTTGCATTGTTTCAGGCCCTCCTGGTCCCAGGGGACCTAAAGGTGACAGAGGCCCTCAAGGTCCTCTTGGCCCCGCTGGCCTAAAAGGACAAAAAGGAGAGAGAGGAGAGCCCGGACCACCAGGACCTGCAGGTGAGAAGGGCCCACCTGGGCCAACTGGGCCACCAGGAGAAAAAGGAAGTAAAGGTTCAAGAGGATCGCCTGGCTCCAAAGGTCAGAGAGGTTCTCCTGGCAAGACGGGTTTGCCTGGACCAAGCGGAGACCCGGGGCCACCAGGTCCACAAGGCAAAGATGGTCCACCTGGGCCCCAAGGCCCACCAGGATTTCAAGGCCTGCAAGGAACTGTGGGAGAGCCAGGGGTACCGGGACCTCGAGGACTACCTGGGCTACCTGGAGTCCCTGGGCTGCCTGGTCCAAAGGGCCCACCTGGCCCACCAGGGCCACCAGGTCCAGGGATGCCAATGGCACTTCAAAGTGAACCTACGTCAGTGCCCGAGGCTAATGGTAAGCTATCAACACACCGCGTGCGCCTTTTACTGACGTACAAATATATCTGTTTGCATCTATCTGGAGCACCTCTCCTATGAGGACAGGCTGAGAGAGTTGGGGCTGTTCAGCCTGGCAAAGAGAAGGCTTCAGGAAGACCTTATAGTGGCCTTCCAGTACCTGAAGGGGCCTACAGGAAAGCTGTGGAAGGACTTTTCATAAGGGCAGTTAATGACAGAACAAGGGGAAATGGGTTTAAACAGGAAGAGGGCAGGTTTAGATTAGATATTAGGAAGAAATTATTGACTGTGAGGGTGGTCAGACACTGGAACAGGTTGCCCAAGGAAGCTGTGGATGCCCCCTCCCTGGAAGTGTTTAAGGCCAGGCTGGATGAGGCTTTGAGCAACCTGATCTAGTGGAAGGTGTCCCTGCTGATGGCAGGGGGATTGGAACTAGATGATCTTTAAGATCCCTTCCAACCCAAACCATTCTATGATTCTATGATCTAGCAGAGGGTGCTCACCACTTAGTTACTGGTTCAAATAACCTCTGCTACCTTAAACTAAATCTCTGGGATTTATCACAAAGAGCCCTTAAGTGAAGCCATACTTGTTGGTCTTCCTTCTGATGACATGAATCTGATTTAAGTTAATGTTTACAGCTAAAGAAAAGGCGACAGTAGTACAAGTAATTAAATAATCCCCTTGACCACACAGTTCAGTCTTGATTTCACAGAGTCAGCATCCAGGTAAGTAAATCCTTGTGTGTTAGATGGCAGCATGCTGTAGATGCGTATGGGTTCCTTGTTACTTGTCCTATGCAGAAAGTTGCTGACCTGTTGATTTATCAGTGGTTGGTTTAATTAAAAAAAAAATTCGTATGACAGGTTGTTCTCCTCATTGGAAGAATTATACAGAAAAGTGCTATTACTTTTCAAATGAAAGAGAGATTTTTGAAGAGGCAAAGTTATTCTGTGAAGAGAAGGCATCACGCTTGGTTATCATAAACAACAAAGAGGAGCAGGTAATTACCTTCTCTTTCTGTTTTTCAAGGAGAGAGTTTGAGGTTATTTAACATGCAGAAGCCACAAGGCAAATGGGAAGCTGAGAGCATTATGAATTCATGTAGTGAAGCAGACACAGTGATTGACTTCAGTGATTGTCTGCTCAGTAGCTTCTCCATGTGCAGAAGGGCAGTGTGAGCAGAGCTGGTGCTGACCCTGAAGGTGGTGGGCACAGAACAGTCAGGAAGGTTGGTGAGAATTGTAGGAGTTTTTAACTTTTAAAGATGGAGTCCATTAGGCCTTGCATATTATCCAAAATGTATTCTTTGCAGTGGTAAAAATAATTTAATTTTAAATTGTCTGCTTCACAGCCTGAGATTACTGTGGCTCAAAAATATTTTTAATCTAACTATAAGTCTAGCTATACTTTTACTACTGTTCAGCATAATTATTTGGAGGCTGCGTAGCAGCGGGAATGTCGAAATACTACTGCTTACTCTTCAGGTTTTTTTCAATTTGTATGTATAAGATGTTGGCTGTAATTTTATGTCAACCTAATTTTCATTACTAGCTCTCTTTATCTCACATACAAACATTGCTATGGATTCTAGCGTGGGCAAGGGGCCACAAGGCCAAAGAAATTTTTCTAAGCTGAAGATACGTTTCAGGAGTTGGCCTTGTTCTGATAACAAAGATACTCATGAAACCAGGATAGCTTATTGACTCCAAAGACAGTTGTGGATTTTTGTTATGGACTAAGATCTTTCTTCTGCAGCAATGGATAAAAAGGCAGATTTTGGGGAAAGGCAGCTTCTGGATTGGACTAACAGATTCAGAGAAGGAAAATGAATGGAGATGGCTGGATGGATCCTTACCAGTTTACACGTACGTAAATAAAAAACAATGGCATTCATTTCCTGCAGATGCTACCACTCTTGCTGACACTTCTATAAGCAGAATCTGGAAATTATCCAGTGGATCCAGAGGGTTGTAGATGCCAATTAAACAATTTGTTACTGAGGGTACTGTTGAACTGGCTTTTCTGCTTCCCTTCTCCACGCACAAGGCTTTCTTTTCTTGCCAGGAAGAAAACTGAATGTTGAATGAAAGAATCACAGAGCTACATAGCACAGTGTTTCTTGCCAAAACATTTGCTCCTGACTTTTATTACAAAGTTGAGATGGAAAGCACAGACAGTTTTGCTGTCTTGGTTTGAAGTTTCCTTATTTGCATTACAACTGGCTATAAATAGAGTGCTCATTCTGATAAAAAATGACCAGCCTTTAGATAAGCCCAAATCCAAGTGGAAAGCATTAAACACAAGGAAAATGCATGAAACAAGGGTGTCTAAGTTTTGGCCAGCTGAGAACTTAATTGGCAGCTCTCCAGGAATCCTAGGGCTACACCTAATTTATTCTAAATGGAACAGATTGCAACCACCCAAATTTTTAATACTGAGGAGGGGACTAAAGAGTTTATAGAGCTGAGCATGCTGTGCTCCAGAAAAACAGGCTACAGTCAGTCAGATGTTACAAAATGATTAGCTGTGATCTCACTGGTGTTCATTTTGATGAGAAACATGGAAAAAGTCAGATATATTTCAAATGAGCCATAATATTTTTCCCTTTTTCTCCCTCCCCATTTTCATCTTTCTTTCTCTTTTTTGCAGCACTGTGACTGATTCCCGCTTCACTCACTGCTTTCAATAGGTTTCCGTTACACTGTGGTTTTAGGTGTCCTGTCATAACCTCAGAGCTGTCAGTTACTGATTTTCAAAGTATTTCATTACTTCTGGAAAGCTGTGTGTCCTCCCAGGTGCCTGGTCAGATGCTCTGTGTCAGGCAGGCATGTTTTTCAGCTGAGCACGGACAGTATCAGCCAGCAATCACAAGCTCCCTTCAACAACCTGTTTCTTCAGGAAAGTGGAGCTTTTAAGTCCTGAGGTTGGAAGTGTTTCTCACTTGTTAAACAAAAACAGGATGAGGAAACGCTTGCTGCAAGCTTTTTACATGCTGCGTTAAGTTTCACCATCAAAGCTAATGATCTTGAAAGATACATGTGTGTATACTTTATTCATTCCTTGTAAGTCAAAAAATTCACTTCCCATCCAAACATGGGTCCATAAAACAGATAAATCATCACCATGCCTCCTGAGAGGCCCACCTCTGTGCAGTCAGAGGGCTGAGTGCCTTTACAGCAAGTGATGGCAGGGTGCTGCCATCCTGGGCAGCACTCGTGAGCCTGCCAGCTCTTCTCGGTCCCATCTCCCGGCTGGAACACAGTGCACAGGCTTTGCAGGCTTGAAGCAATGCACGTGGAGTATGGAGCACTCCTACTGTATGTGCATGTACATTCAGAAACTAAAATAAAGTTCATCAGTCTAATTTTAGGTCTCTGAGTTTTGGCAGCCTGGAGCCGAATAGATTCCCTTCTCTGTAATACATCTGTTTTCCATTTTCAGCAAGAGTCATGTATTGTTTGTTTCAACGTGTATTTCCCGTTCAGAACAGATCTCATGATGTTTTCGTTAGTTTCTTGTGGTGAAAAACTGTCACGTGTGCTGCGTTGTGCAATCATATCTCTTGCTTTTTGGTTGAAAGGAACTGGAAAACTGGGCAACCTGATAACTGGAGCCACGGGCATGGGCCAGGGGAAGATTGTGCTGGATTAATCTATGCTGGGCTCTGGAATGACTTCTACTGTGAAGATGTTAACAATTTCATTTGTGAAAAAGACATGGACAAAGGTGAGCAAGGTGCTTGGTTTGATTATTTCACCCTACCCCTAGCAGGCCAAATTCAAGTAAATTTTCCACAGCTAGAGGGGAGGAGACCCAGGTGTAAGGCTAGATGCTTTGGCAGTGCCTTGTTGAGGAAGAGGGGGAATCACACTTGGAGCACTTCTACTCAGATCCAGCCCAACATGGGCTTTTCTAATACTCTGCATGATGCAGCTGCTGGATTTACTGCAATAAACCCTGCGCTCTTGTGCTCTTTCACAAGAAAAGAGCAGCCTTCAAGCTGGTTGTAGGCATAGCATGCTCTGCATGTGGACCATCGCCTGTAGACTTTACAGATGCTTAAAATTTCAAGCATGATTTGGCACACGAGCCAGACCCTGGCCACACTGGAAGCTGTTTTTATAGACTCGACGGTTACGCAGGGGGGAAGTTGGCTTTTAGGATGGCTCAGGGACCAGCCTTCAAAAAACAAAAAGACTCTGTTCTTAGAGTTTATGCAACAGGAGGCACTTGATGACTGCTAAGGAGATCTTAAAATTCCCACTGCTGCCAGGACATGTCCTGTAGGGCTGAGAGGCCAGGTCCGCAGGCCATAAGCAACTCATCTGTTGCAGTTGGAGTGAAAGACTCATAAACTGACAATGTGCCCCAGCAGTCACCCAGGTGGTTACCACGGGGCATCTCCTTCTGGTTCTACAGGCATTTCTACAATGGCAGAGGGCAGGTGGTTCACATGGCTGCTCAGAGCCCAGCCCCATCATCAAAGAGCTAGGTGGTGTTTGTGTTTGTGGTGGGGCTCTGCCCAAAACATTCTCTCCTCCGTACAACCTACTTAAACATTGCTTTGCCAAGGGTGCTTGGCTGCTCCAGTTGCAAACATGTAGGCCGAATTTCAGTGAAGGCAGATGGAAATGTCAGCTAAAGCCAAAATTAGACTCCATCCACAAAAAATGCCCTCCTAAAACAAAACAAAAGTACTGAATAAGCATTGTGTGTCTATAACTCTGTTTGGGCGTCCAGAGTGAAGGACCATGTGTAAGTACCAATGTAATTTGCCCTACTTTTCCTACATAGGAAAACAATGGTTTACAAATATTTATTCTCTGGGATTTACAGGATCTGAATGAGTCCACTTAATTTTTTTTTTTCTTTTTGGAAATGCATTTAATCTTTTTACTTTTTTTTTTTTTTCTCTTCATTTTTCTGTTTTCTCTCATACTGTAGGGCAAATATTTGGAGCGTAATAGGCTGTGACTTTACAGATACGTACATATTATGGAAATTTACTTAAAGAAGAAGAAAATCCTGGGGGAGAGCAACAAAACAGAAAAAAAAAAAAAACAAACCCAAAACACAACAAAAGCAAGCACTGAAAACTGGTTTAAATGCATAAAGGAATTCAGCAGCAACTCTTCTCCAGCATTCTGCAATTATTCGAGGCCTTTGAAACCACAACATCAGAAAATACCGTTGGACTAATACTGTTACAGATTTTCTTCCCAACCAGTAACTACACACATAGGCAACTTGTGTCTTCTGAGAAAAGACATTCTGTCAATCTGAGTAAGACTATTGGTCACTCATATAGAAAAACATATAAAGCAACTGTGTAAACAGTATGTTTCATTTGCTAAAATCCCAAATGTAGGAAAATTATACAGATACACGAATATATAGATTTTATATAAATATATATATATAGTCCAACTCATCAATAATATGGAATATACTTTTAAGAGCTTTTAAAACTTTGTATTTTTGTACAAAATATTTGCTTTTTACAATTGTTCTCTTTTTTACTGATTTTTTTTTTTTTTTACAAATATAGTGCACAGGGGCCAAAGAAAACAATAAAAGTACTAATTATTCATTAAGGTTTGCTGTCAGGCCTAGCTCAGCTATAGAGAAATATTTTTCCAGTTAGAAATATTTGTACTTTCCCAGATGATTTGTTCTGGTTAAATAACTTTTAAAGCAGATTTTAGATAGTGTTTTCCTTATTATATGCAGTCTAGTCTGCGTGTGTAACAATTAAGTTGACTAAGGACTAGATATTCATTATAGCTCTGATCACAGCCGGTGTTCCATCAAGGTACTATGCAAAGACCATGTTAATAAAAGATTTTCCTTCCTTGTACCTGCCTGCCTGCCTGCCATTTTTTCTGCCTTCCTGCCTTCCTGCCTGCCTACCCTCCTTCTTTCCAGCCTGCCTGCTTTCCTGCCTTTTCTGCCTGCCTGCCTTCCTGCCTTCCTTCTACCCATGAGCAAATGCCACAGAAGTAAATCTCCAAGTTTTTAGAATAATTTTGAAATGTTTTCATTCCTTCTTCCTTCTCATGAGGAATTCTAACTCAGTAGGTGCTACCTACATTGCAGGTCAAGGTCAGATGAAGGATTTTATGAAAACAGAAACAAAGGAGCTGCACACACTGAAATATGTTTCTTTTTAAGAGATTTCAAAATTTGGTAAGAAAAACATGCCATACATAGAAAAGTCTAATCAACTTGCACTTCTCCAAAGTGCTTTGTAAATCGATCTCTCTGTTTTCTTGGACCAGTATTTCTCTCCCAAACAAAGTAGAAAATAAAATAATGCTGCAAAAGAAAGCACTGTGGCTAATGAGATTATATCATCACCCAGCCAGTTTCCTCCACGGTCTCATGAGCAGTTGTCTCGGCAGCAATGCTGCTTATCAGGAATTTTAAAAATTAGCAACCAGTTAAAGTTCATTAGCAGAAACCCTGGTTTCTATTCCCAGTTTTTATACTCTTTGCACAGCTACACGCTATACCAGGAAGGAAGTTGTTTTGGCTTCTTGGGAAGGAGAGTTGTTTTTCCATTGCCTCCTGACCTGCAGTTTACCTTGGCTGAATACAGATAAGTTTGTTGAAATACTCCAGCTCTGTTGGAAAGAGACGAGATTTTGTACTTCACATTTTCAAATATTGCTCCTAAAACCAACAAATTAAAGACTGCTGCTTTCCTACATCCCACACTCCCTCCAGTGTTCATTTGAAGGAGATGGCTTTTTAATTTTAACTGTAATTTTCTTAAAGAAAATACACAAAATGTTATGTTTGGGAATCTATCCTGTGGTATGTATTAGATATGAGACCGGAACAACATGACAATTGCATTTGTTTAATTAAAAGTGAAAGGTCTGTGTATTACAGCTGCAGAAACCATGTGTTGCCATCTTGGAGGCAGGGCTTTTCTTCAGACAGTCTGAATTTCCTGACACTTTTATTTTGGCTTTTTCGTCAGGTCTTGAATGCAACATGATTCTGCCATACACCCTGTCATGCTGTACCTAGGAGTCGTGTGTAGATACATGCTGTAGTGTTTACATATATATTTACACAGTGTCTATGGAGATAATGTTAGTGTGCTGGTTTTGGATAACAAGGTACAAAACTATTACTCTGCACTCCCGGAGGCTCTGACAAACCCTAGTGAGTGGAGCTTTGCAGAACCGCACTGAGTTAGAAGCACTGCTACTTTTGTTTTGAATGTTGCTTATTTAGGTGAAATAAGCCCATTCTGAGCATCTGCCACGTTAAATTAAGTTCTTGCTTTTTACTGATGTGATAGACTTCTGTCCACAAAAGAAGTTAATGTGAAACCTCTGTGTAAGCCCCAGCTGTACTGTTTCCTCGCCCTGGTTTCATCCTTCTCTTCCTTCAGCAATAGCAGTGATGGCACATATTGAGATGAGGTGATCCAAGAGTCATCTAGTGTCCTCCACTCCCTCTAAAGAGGTTTTCTAAGCAGTGGTTATCAATAGTTATAGCTGCACTCATGCCTGCATACGATTACAGAAATGGCTGTTTATCAGCAATAGCTGCTTAGCTCATTGAAAACTAGCACAGCAGCTATGCCAAGGTCAGACTGGACTGGGCTCTGAGCAACCTGATCTAGGGGAAGATGTCCCTGCTCACTGCAGGGGGTTGGATTAGATGACCTTTAAAGGTCCCTTCTAACCCAAACCATTCTATGATTCATTCTATGATTCTAAACTACAGGCAGATAGGACAGTTTAAGGTTGCAACATGTTTATTAATTAAATACTTGTTTCAAAGTGAATTTCAATGCTGGGTTGTAATTATCTATAATAATGTTCTGATTGTCAGCCTTTAACTGAGGAACGAAACGTGCCTGGGCTCAAGCTTTCTGTTCACACATTTGAAGCAAAGAGTGTAGCTGTTAGGCAAAGCTGGCTGGAGAGGGATGCTGCAGTTGCATGCCTGGTGTGTTCAGTCATCCTTAAAATCTGGCCTGAGCAGCCAGGCGGGCTGAGACAGACCATCCTTCTGACCCAGTATTCCTGCTGGAGGGAAATGGAGGTGTCAAAAGGCAACAAAGATTGAAATCGCTAGGAGCACTGTGAGAGTGTAAAGACAGCTCAGGAACCTGTCACAGAAAGGAGAGATTGGCAGGGATGCAAGCAGGACACCAGAAAGGGCCAAGAAATTGTCATGAAAGTCAGAGCTGCCACACAGGGTCTGGAAAACGTCCCCGTTAAATCTGCTTTCTGTATGGTTTGAGCGATAATGCAAGTTCTATGGAAAGTTTTAAGAGATAGGAAATTTTGTCCCAGCTCGAGTTTTGGCTTTCCTTCTTATGCACAAATACTGTAACTTGGCATACTGAGTACACATTTCCATGTCCTTTTTCTTGTTTTACATCAAACTAAATGCAAGTTCATATACCCTGGCAAACACTATGACTGTTGCATGAAGGGGAGGGGAAGGAAGACAGGGTGCAGTGTAATTGTGATTTACATCCAGTGCTGGATTTCTTAATGCCATTTCTGACTCGTTTCATTAATTTATTTGGAAACACCTTCAGCTGATTTGAGCTTATAAATCTCAAACTCTCATCCCTTTTGATGTCTATAAATAATACCTGCAAATGTCCCAATAAAGGAAGCACTAAGCGGAGACATGGAAGTGAATGTTGTTTACTCTGTGCATGCTGTGTAACCAAGAGAGACGTGGAGCCAGAAGCATTCGTAGGTATTAAAAATCAAACTGATGAATTTTCATTAAAGCATTCCTTGTCACTTACACTGTCTTAGTTCTAAGCGTGACTGTGGCTATTTTATCCCTTAATTGCAGTTTTAGTGCATTGTTCTTGCAGCCCCTTGGTTTTAAAAGTCTGAGCTGAACAAGACCTTTAAAAAGGACTTAAGAAGCATAAATCCCTCTTGCAGTTCACTGTCCTAGCACACAAAGCACCTCAGATGGGCCCCTGAGTGAAGGATGTCCTGACTCAAGTAGAACAGGATCAGTCCCTAGATTAGCCATTATTGCATCTAGCTTAAATCGGCTGTTTATAATGGCTAATCTGATCTTGCCGTTTCTTTCTCTCTCAGATGACCGACCTCCTCTTTTAATTTTCTGTTCCTGGCAAGTAGCTCCTCTGTTTTTAGCAAGTAGCAGGAACTGGTCTCTGATCACTGTCAAGGCGAAGAGCTGGTCAGAGGGTGGCCGCTAGCTGTTGGAGGAAACTGCTACGCAGCGAGTAGGGGAAAGGCAGCCGAGGCGATTCACGTGTGAGAAAACAAAACCACTTTTCCCCAGTGCGGTTTCCTTGGTTAAAAGCACAGCAGCTCACACAGATGTAGCATCCAAAAGGAACAAAATGTCTCCAGTCCCAGCCTCCAGACTTGCTTTGCTTTTTTCCCCCTCACTTCTGCGGGTGTCTCTGTGCACCCTGGAGATGTTTGCTCCTCCATGAACACCCAGTTGCCCCCAGCGCAGGCTCTGTGCTGCTGCTTGCGGGCATCAGGGCTCACACTGGTGAGGGACCAGGAGCAGGACAGCTGCCCATGCCTGGCACTCCCCTGCCCTGAGACACCCTGCTCCTGCCAGGGCCCAGGAGGGAGGAGGCAGCTGTAGGGTTCTGGGTGCTTACTCACACTCACTCAGAGGTAGTTTGGGTATCTATAGATAGGGAAGCACAGGGCCTTACAGACAAAACCCTTGTTCCCCAAAAACCAAGCCTTCATAAAAACAGAGCCTATTTGTTCATTCACTATCTCCACCTCACTTTTTCCATACTGTTTAGTGAAAAGAAAAAAGAAAAAAAAAAGGCAGCTAAAAAAATTTTTGAAAGTTGTCATGTGTTTTCTTTCTTAGGGTGGAATACATTTGGGGTTTTTTTCCATCTGGCTCAGAGATGAAAAAAACATTCTTTGATTTCTTTTTCAAAATAAACTCAGTGTAACGCTCCAAAATTTGTGTAGAGATATTTTTTCAATACGAGAACAATAAAAGCAAATCACTAGGCAAATAATGTTCTTTTTAGAGAAGATCTTGCATGCCATGAGGATTTTCTATGTAAGTATTGCCAGCCCCATTTTGTGACTGGAGGAAAAAGGAGATTTTCAAGAATGTGATTCATTTTAAAGTCTCAGTTTTGGAGACTTTGTTTTTGTATGTTGGGGAGGTGATTTTTAGAGGTGAATTTTTCCAATGAAACCAACACTGGCATAGACCAAATTAGTTTTCATACACCTCAGTGCAGGTAGTGGACTTTTCAGCGCTAAATTAAACAGAATGGTGTCTCTCCCACATCACTATGCATATGGGAGATGGCTGTTTCTGCTGCTGTTTTGGAGAGCCCAGCTCAGTGTAATCACAGCAGAGGAACATCAGCCCAGTAGAGATCTGTCTCATGTGGATAAGAGTTAACAAATGTCATTAAATTACCAAGAGAACCCTTGATCAGAGGGAAGAAGGTTAAAGGACTGCTGAGACTATTGACTCCTCTGCAGCCCAGCTTCAATAAATCTTCCAAAAAACATACCAAGTTCTACTTTAAAAATAATTAGGGGTTTCTTTGCGCCTTTAATAATTTTGGCTGCTCTTCAAAAACTTCATTAGGAGTTTTCTTTTAATAACCAGCATGAATGCAATTATGTCCAGTTTAGACACATTTGTTCTTATTCCAGTGTCATCCTTTTGCTTAAATGGCATCTCTCCTGGGACCATCATAAATTGCAGTGGTCAATGTGGAGCCATTCATCTTGAGACACTGTAAGGGGTGGTTGGGAACAAACACATCCCTCTGACCAGCCAGGGTGCCCTGACAACAGAGCCTGGCTCTGATTCCACTGTCCAGCTCCACAAGGGATTATCTGAGGACACACCAGGCTTCTGGCTGAATGGTAGAAATTTCCATACTCTTTTCTTGTTAGTTCTGCTGGAGTACTGCTGAATTAGAGTAGAAGTGCTTGGATTTTTATAAGGTAGTGCTGCGTTTTATAAGGCATTTGAGAAATTAGTCTGTACGCCTGAGCTTAAGCACACTTGTTCTGGTCTTACACCAGAGCAGAATCTAAGTGCAGGTCAGATTTAGGCCCTTGATCTTCAAGAGATTAAAATCTCCACTTCAGAGATTAACATGTGACTTTTACTTTTTCTGATCTATCTGTCCTGCCAAGGCACAAATCTGCAGCTCAGGCATCAGTTTGGTTCCAGGCTCTGGGAATTGCTTCCAAACTCCCCACATTCACAGTCATGCTCTTGCCAGTCTTGCCAGAGGTCCTGCTGGTGGAAGCTGCAAGTCTGAAATGTGAGTTTGGAAGAAGTTCGTTCGGGAATCCCTCTCATTCAGAAGTCATATTTGCATATTGCAAATATGACAGTTCCTTAGTTCCAGCTCTATTATCTGCACTCATATAAAACAGATGATGAACTATTTTTCTGAATGGTAACAATGTATTTTTGTCCACTTTTTTTTAATGTCAAAATAAAAGCCTGGAAGTGGAAATCAAACAAAACATCCCTTGGCATTGCAGTATCCCAGGCAAATAATGTTCCTGGATTAATGCCTGTGAGAACAGCCTGAACTGATATTTGAACAGTGGCCAGCTTACTGCTATCAACTTGTGGAAGCAAATTTATCTGCAGGTACAACCTTGTCACTGGTCCATCTTCCGATGGGCAGGGGCAACCCTGCATGCCTGCAGTGTTTCAAAGAAACTGTGGGAGATAAGAGAGGAAAAAAACGTGAGAAAAGAGTTGACAACAGAAAGGGAACAGAGAAAAAGAGAAAAACAGAACAAGAGAAAGGGAGAGATGGGAAGGAGAAGAGAAACAGAAGGAGAGTGACTGAGGAGGAAAATGAACCCTGATGTTTTCATCATGGTTTCTAGTAAGATCAACCACAGAGGAGCTCTCTTCTCAGAAACAATATAACAGGGGACTATGGTGGTTCTCCTAATTCCCATTCTCAGTTGTGAAAAGAATACATCCTTGCCTTGCGAGAGAAACATGTCATTCAGTTGGTGCCTGAAGTCATGTACTGCTTTCCCAGCACAAACAAAAATTCCTAGTGGCTCCAGATCTCCAGGGAGCTGGGTTGGGGCTTTTGTTTTGGTGGTTGGTTGTTTTTTTCCTACAAGCCCTTTTCCTCCTACACAAGTTTTGAAACAGAATATTTTCTAGTTTTCCAGCTGTATTAGAAGTACAGAGCTCAACTTTGGAAGAAAAATTAAAGCAAGAACATACAGAAGGTCTCCAAGCAACAAAACAATGTCTGCAGTGGGAAATAGGTCTACAATGGTATTTGGACTCATAACTCCTATTTCTGTATTAAATTCTCACTGGTATCTGCATTTGAACAGGTGCACTTTATGAACAGTCAAACATGCATCTTTAATAGTCATAATAAAGAACAGCAGAAATGTACAGATGTTGAAAAAGAGGAATTATTGAAAGAAGAAGGAGGCACTTTGGTTTTAAAAAACAGATAGACAAATGTTGAATTTAAACAGAGGGAGTTCAACTTCAAATTCCCAAGTGCTTTTCTTGGGTAGTGATTTTAAAGGTGGCATTTTTAAATGAGTTACCACCAGCTTTCCCCAGTTTTTAACTTTAAGGAGAAAAACCTGGAGCCAGCAGGGAACTCTCAACAGCTAGTGATTTCAAGCAAAAAGCTAATTTCAAAGTCAGATCAGATCTCTGCATCCCATTTTATCCAGATTAGCCATGCTAGCCATGTTAGCCATTTTAGGAGTGTGAAGGTGGTCAAAAGTTTGGGTCAGGGCTCTTCACTAGCTGAAATCAACTCCCTCCTTCTGTGTGTTTTGCAATGTTAGATAAGGAAGAAAACATTTTAAACACAAGTTTCACTCAAGTATCACTGGAAGAACTTTATTTATTTAGCAGACATCACCACGAGGTCTCCCAGTCTGTGTTCATCTCCTGGCATTTTACATATGAGAAAAGTCTAAAAATAAAATAAACCAAGAAAAAACACAGGCACAACAGCTGTTGTTCCATCCAGACAAAGCTCTGAATGAAAGCCATTATGATGGCGCAGACTCTGCAATTGAAAATCCATTTACATTTTCAAGTCTGATTCCAACTGTAAATCTTAGGTTATATATATGACAGATTAAAAGACTCTGGCCCCAGTACACTTCTCCCTGGCAAGAGAAAAACCATCTGCACAGCATCATTCGTGGTTGCTTCAACTCTGTAGGTACACATTTTTAAATGACATGGTGGTATATTTTTCATTTCCCTTCCCTTAATTTTCACATGCAACAAAATCACGTGCACAGCATTTTCCCCAACTCTGTGGTAGTTGGCACTCTGGCTAAGGAGACTGATGTCTGTTTTGATTTGCTCTTTTCCCTCAATTTGAGGGGCTACTGCACTATTTCCTTTGTAATCACACTAGCGAGGATAAAAACCCTGTATGAATATATGGCTGTGAAACCAGGCAGAAAAGCCAGGAATACTGCTCTCTTTCCAAGCACAGAGAGAGAGAGAGAGTGCAAAAGCGTACACCATGTAACAGGCTGCGCAAACCCATCAGGAGCTGACGCCCACAGCACTCTGGCCAGGCTCCGGGCCTCGTGTTCCTCACGCCATGAGTAAGGGATGAGGGATGACAGTCCTTCCACGTGAAGAGACAAGAACAAACTTCCCAGAGCCCAAGCAAGCCTTTGTTTTGACGGTTTAACCGCTGTCTGAGAAGTGCATGGCTCTTGCACCACAGCTGTTGCAGGGGAGCTCTCCCACCAGGGCTGACGCTGCAGCCAGAGGTGTTTCCATGCCCAGAGACCCCAGAGAGCTCTGGGTCAGCTATATCCCAATGCAAATACAGCAGCTTGCAAAGTTCAGCCCTAATTTTTGAACATGTTAGATGAAGATGGAAGACGAAGACACCAGGTGAAGGATTTGAACTTCTACTGGGAAGAAAAAAAAAAAGAAAAAAAAAAAAAAACCAACCTAGAACAGGTTAATTCTTTGATCATTAGCCAAAATACGTGACAAGTAGAACTTAAGGAAAATACGTTATTTGTTGTTATTTACTATCAGTGTGATCAGGGCTGTACAGGCACTGGGAAGGAGCATACACCATGTGCTGCTTCTCCACATGAGATGACACATCCAAGAGGTCACAACAGTGCAATAACAGTGGGAGTGCAGAATCAGACCCATTGCTCCTCTTCAAAAGAGATCGCTGCCTGAGAAAACAAACACAGAGAGCAACAGATTTATTCAGGCACTTACTCATAGGTGCTTAGTGCTCAGGGCCAGCTTCTCCCCCCACCAAGGTTATGGTCTCAGGCTGTGTCATATGTGCCAGCTTTGTGTGAACATCTCAGCTACCCCACAGCATCCGCTGCCTGTGGTTAGGTGACATCAGAGAGTGCCTGGCAAACACACTGCTAATGCCATGCAGCACTGTAGACAACCTTGGCCTAATTTAGTTTGGTTCATATAATAATGAGAGTATAATGGCATAAATAGATTAAATTCTAGAGCATGAAGAGTGTGCACTTGAAAAAAATATTAATTAAAACACCAGCTTAAGGATTTTCAAGTTGGCTTCTAATCATGCAATTAATATAGCAGGCCAAATTATGTCATTTACATGCCAACCAGAGAGGGAAGACACTTAACACTTAACTTCAGCTCTTAAATCTAATGGAGAAGTAGCTGGTTTTAGTAGTGCTTGTACTGTGGTTGTGAGTGACTCTGAGTGTCACCATGCAGCAGTACAGGAAAAATGACGGGTAAAATGTGCTCCAGACTCTTAAAAGCTGATATGGGGTGAGCAGGGAAAGCTTCTTTCTTCCTTTGGGGAAGAAGAAAAAAGAGGGGATTTAGAATTATATTAATTTCACTAGCAAATTGAAAGACCAGGTGACCCTTGTAACTAGAAGGATGTATGTGGAAGGAAAGGCAGCCAGACTCACACCCAACAGACCGACTCCTAGGCCATCGTTTCTTGTGAACGAGCTTAAAAGTGAGGAGTATTCTTCCTGAACAGGCAAGTCACATTCAAAAGCTAAAGGCCCTGTGATATTTAAGGGCATTGTTAGAAGTACTTCAGGTTGAGCTAGCTGAAGGCAGCATGGTCACTCTGAGGTTTGCATTGCACTTTGTAGGGCAGACAGACCTGGCTGCCACAGGAAACAAAACCTGCCAAGAATATTAGCTTCTTTTGCCCTGCTCATTGTCCTTTACCTTTTACTTTCTTCCAAACTAGTGTAGAACAACCTTGCATTAAAATATATGCTTTAATGAAACAAAGTATTGATTTTAAAATAGACTGAACCATGCCTAATAGGGAATTACTCAATTCCATTGCGGTTTAGGCAACAGAAGGTAGACATATCTTAATGTTTTTCACCTTCCAGGAAATCAGGTGAAATTTGCTTGTTACTTTAAAAATTCCATAACCTGACAAAAGAGGATTTACCTAGAAGGCATCCATCTCTACTTCACAGATTCTCTGCAAACACACTCAGTCTCTAGGGCCCTTTCTCCAGGGGACTCAACCGGATTGAGTCCCATCTTGTACCACTGTCATACAAGATTTCCATGTGCAGCAGTCTTATCACAAAACCAGTTTATTTTTCCTCCCATCTTATCAGGTTTTTTTTACTAAATTGAACAGTAGTTTGCTGTAGTAACTAAAGCCAGAGTCTGGCAGAGCTGTAGGAGATACAGGTACTACCATCAATTTTCTCGATGACATTTGGCAAAAATTTGAAGGTCTGATGTGGTAAATCACTTAATTTGTTCTTGGCTTTAAACAGATCACTGGTCCCATTGATCAATGTCTAAATGACTCTTCACCCCAGTTTCTCTCACTATTAACTACAGATGCTGCTGAAGTTTGCCAACCAAAGAAAGGTTTAGTGAGTATTCCCCACAGGAACACCTGCAAAATACTTTGAGAAAGTTGGCTGGAAGATGGACTAGAAATATAAACACCCTGAAAATTCCACTAGTTCAGCAGATATTTGTAATCAACTAAATCAAACTATCCTTTGCCTCATTTACCAACCAGACAGCAGCTAACTAAATCAATGACGGCTTCTCCTTAAATAAGGCAATGAATGAGGAGCCTATCCTGAGCAGGTAAACAGAGCTTATGGGACTGGAATTAGGAGAAGGACCCTTTGAGATAGACCCTACCCCTTCTTTTGCAAAAGCAGCAAAAACATTATGCTATCTATAGAGAAAACCATGCATTTCCATTATTGCTGAGTATACTGTAGAATTAAGACAGGGTCTACCAGGCTCTACTTGTGAAAACAGGGGCACCTCTTGAGTTCCCCTATGCCAAACACTCCCTGCTCAAATAGCTGAGATAAGATTTGTGTGTACTGTTCACTCTGCTTCAGATGGCCTTTCTTGCAATGCTTCTCTCCCTGATATACACTTTCCTCATGTTGTCCTGGTTTCACTGGGATAGAACCATAGGCCAGACACAATATGCAGGCTGTTAGCAGTTTCAAGTCAGCCAGGTGCTCAGGCTAGGAGGGGTAAAAGCAGGGGCAGCTGACCTGAGCTGGCCAACAGGTGCATTCCATATCATAAACTTCATGTTCATTATAAAGGGGGAAGTTTACTACAGATGGGGTGGTTTTCTCTCTTAAGGGTCACCATTCCTGGACTGGATTAACTTTGTGTACTTTGTTTCATTAAATTGGTTTTTGCTTCAAACTGTGAGCCTGCTCTCTTTTTCCCTGATTCCCCTTCTCAGCTGGGGAGGGGTCACTGGGTGATGGAGCAACTGCTATAGTTTAGCCCTGGATATGGGCTAAATGTAACACATGTGAAGGAGACACAGCAGTTTTAAAACATTTTTAAATCCAGAACTGCAGCAAGAGGGTGGCCCCACAGGCTGCTGCTGAAACAAATTACTCTTCCAGCCCTGGCTTTTAAAGAAAGGCCCCCTGTGGCTATATTTAGAGTCTAGAGTCTAATAGACAGCTGAATAATCTTAGGAACCTTCAAGTGAAAACTCTGATAAGTTATAACTGTTCCCTTGGGTACCCCAGAGAAGTAATTTGCATGTGAAATTTAAGTAGGTAAGTTATATACAACAATAAAAGATGTGATTAATGGAAAGCTGTAGTCAGATTTTATTGTTTGTCATTTGGATATTTTTATCTTCAGGTTGGAAACCATATTGTTATCTGAGCATCCCTGCTGCTGTGAAATACAGGGGCACCTTAGATTACGAATCCTACTTTAAAGAAATTAGGGGGAAACATATTTTTCACTTTTTTCAGTGGACTGACTTTGTGTGTTTGGCATCTCTTTGCATGTATTTCTCCATGTAATAAGTTCCCTGTTTTCTTCTCCTACCCACTCTGAAGCGAGAGGAAAAAGAACTTGAAAACAAGAAGAAATTGTGCCACAAAGTCATTTAAATTGGTAATTAAAGCCAAGGGCAAGTAAAGAAAGTGAAACTACTTCTAGTACCCCCAAAACTTGTTCTTCCCCCAAGAGCCAAGGGAACTCTTTCATGAGCTAGCAAATGCCCTCCTTCAGCTTCTTACCCAGGTCCAGCAAAGCACAGGAACTTGTCTCGGAAATTGTCTTTGGAGCTACCTGTGTGCTTCAGAAAGTACTTAAAAGTTTGCTGGTTTGCTTCAGGCTCTTAGTTGCAGTTTTAACTTTTCAGCTTCCTCAACCTATTTCTGAGCAAAGTAAAAACCTTAGCAGACTGTATTATTCACAGTGACCTAGTGAAACCTTGTTCCTGAATTGCTTTTATGAATCTGTTGCTATTGCAGCCCTGAGCACAAGCTCAAACGACTGGTTTAAAATCTGAAACCATAGCTCAGTGGCTCAGAGCTTCTGATGCTGCCATACAAACACTCTCATTTTAATTACCTGATTGTGAAATTCCTCAACAATCAAAAAATCCAGTGGCTGGTAACTGTCAAAATATTAGAATAGTTAGAGAATTTAAGTTTCATTCTGAAGAAAAATAAGAAGCCAATACCAAGTGTTGTGAGAAAATTGAAACAGTGAATAATATGATAGTGAATACACAAGAATCCAGACTTGTGAAAGAGTCTGAGGAACCACCTAACCAAGGAGAGGAATCACAGTGACACTCCAGGTACTTCAGTGCTAGATATGTCTCTCAATACCTGCAGTTTGCTATCAGTTTTAATGAGAAATTCTCCATCTCAAGACCATCACCCTGTCCCAAAAAAGGTGAGTAGGCTGATGAGATTTTTCTTTAGTTTTGTAAGAAGCATCTAAAGCAAGCAGGCATCTGGAAAAGCAGCAGATCTTAAATTTTCTTGAGCAAGTCAATTTAGCCATTATTCCTAGGCTGCAGCCTGAAGGAAGGGTGGTGTGCCCAATGAATGAAAATCGTCCTGCCAGTTGCTGGTCTGCTCCACTTGCCAGTTAGGAACATGGCACAAGAGAAATAGAAGAGATCATTAAGTTACTGCTATTGTTGATCTATCCCACCTAATTTATGGTACTTAACTGAATGCCAAAGAGGGAAGCCTACTTGCCCTAGGCTTCCTGGAAGGACAGCACACCACCACGACATTGCCCATCCCATCTAAAACCTGAATCACCCTTGGTTTTATCAGAAAAGGTGCTCAGGAAGGCTGTGCTCCTCACCTAGGCTCCACAGACAGCCAGGATCTGGGCCTTACTGAAGGAACACAGTTAGCTACAAGATATACAAGTGAATACAATTAGTAGGTTTTCTGCCCCTCACCTTCTTTCCTTTCAATGCATCTGAGCCTGCTGTTCCCACATCTTTTGTAGGAGTGATGCTCAAGAGCTGAGCTTCAAGGCTCTTCATCTAGGAGGGACCCCAGATGAAAATAGCCTGTTTGCCACTCTCCCCAGTGATGACTAAGGAGATCTTTCAAGCAGTCTCAGAGCCAGAGAGAGCTCTGCTGTCAACCAAAGCCATTTTGCCATTGGGGTGTTAGCTTTGTCTTTGGTCGTTTGTTGTCACTTAGCCTGATTCACCTGCTGGGAGACTGGGGAAGACTTTCCATAACAGAATACCAGCAACCTGTTCGCCACATGTCATGGTCATATGGAGTATGAGGAGCCCTTGGAAAGGAGTTGGGTTGCATCACCATAGTGTGTTGCACCACCATAGTGGGTTGCACTATGACAGTAGGACTTGATCTTCTGGGCCTGTACTGTCTTCTTTCTCCCAGAGAAACAGCTCACCTTGGCAAAGCTGAGGAAATAATGTGTGGATGCATATGCAACGTGAGAGTGAGAGTAAAGAGCTTTAGGTTTGCTACTAATTGCAGTGTTAAAGGACGGTGGGTCTCTTGATGAGCTTTTTCCAGTACTGTATGAGTGGGGCTGCCTGGAAAAAGACGGCTTCTACTAGCAGTGAGCACTTGGAGATAACTGACAAAAATGTAAACACTGTGCTGATTCCAAGTCTGTTCAGACATTTTGATTGAACAACCTATACTTCCAGATGCTTTTCCATACTTCAGTAGGTGAACTGTGCTTTAGTAGTTAGATAAACAGTTGCATTAAGGCAATGTTCAAAACAAGAAATCCTCTGGGGCATTTATTGCATGGGGAGGCATATTGATGTTGTAGGGATTTTAAAGTGACTGGATTCTCTAAAGCAGTAAGAGTAACTAATTTCCCTTTTAATGAAGCCACATATGCTCAGCTTTCATGTTTAGAAAGGAAGCTGAAGCAACATTATTTCAGGCTTTAAGTTGATATAAATAAAGTATAACCCAGAGTCCCCATAGCAAAGTTCATCAATGACACATGCTTTAGTAAGAATTTATACATGAACATGGCTGGATTTTCCACGTTGTCTTCAACTGGTTCCTGAAGAATGTCATCAGTTGTTGTAAGCTGGCAGTTTCCAGCCACTATCTATCTCAGAGGGTGACACAAGAGCCTCATGCTCAGACGACCTAGGATGACATTTGCAGAGCAGCAGGCTGAGGTGAAACACAGGTCCACAAGTGCAAGGTACTTTACAAACCTCAATTTGGGCATGGAGACCTTACATATTTTACAATACAAAAAAAAAAATAAAATAGATACAGTAGAAAGGGACATAGCAGTGAAGTGAGCCAGGAGATTTGATACATACAGTTTGCTAATTCTCCTTCTGGCCCTCCCTATGAGGGTTTTTTTGTGTGTCTTAATAAAATTGTTAGCTGTAGACCTTACCTGTTTTAACATATTTAACTGAATTCCACTACAGTTCTTAAAATAATGTTTTTCTATCCTTTCTTTTCTTTGCTGGGGAAATTCTTTGCTGGGGAAAACCAACACATGAAAGCAGCATATAGTGATGATGTAGCACCTAAGCTAGAGGATCCCCTCTTTTAAATTGTGTCTTGTTCTGAAGCTCAGGAGAGAAGCAGCAGCTGACAGAGCAACAGCTTCTGATCTAAAGACTTTGCCCAGATTGCCTTGGTCTGGCAAGATTTTTGGACGGATTCCTGCTACACAGCCTCAGCAGCACTTTTCCATATTGTATTTTTGTAGTTTGAATGACAAGAGTTGATTCCTTCTTTTCCTCTTGCCTATGCATGTGACAATGAGCGGTTATTTGGACTGGACTAAACACCAGCTAGGGATCATTTCCTCATTAACCAAGCTGCCCCCCACAGAGTTATTAGACAGCCAAAGGATAAACTTTTGCAGCATGGTGGATTTCTTCAGGGCAAAGCAGGCTGAACATTTGAGCTCAGATGGGTTCTCCCTGCCTTTAGCTTATCTTTTCTTCTTCCAAGGGTTCCTTCTCTCCCGCTCCATTGCGGCCAAGTTCATCCTCCAGGTCTTCATGGCTCAGACTCTGCCTCCTTCTTACATCTTACCAACTCCCACTCTCTTTCTGGGATTCTCACTTTCCTCTCTTCTTCCATCCCAGCCTGGAGTGCTGAGTGGCTTTGTACTCTCGCTTTGAATTCATCCTCAAAGAAAAGCTCATTTGCAAAAGCTTATGATCAGCATTAGTCGCCTACCTCTGCCACTGGCTTTTATATTTTTTTTACGTGTACATTTGAACTAGACTTCAAGTTCTTTGAGGTAGAGTAGTATTTACCTGAATATTGACAAGGAAGGTCAAAAAGAGTACGACAAGAGGAAAGAATGAGCTTTAGTAGTGCAGTCTATAGTAACTGAACCTACAAAAACAGTATCATTTTTCAGCAGCATAATCACAAAACAACAGCACACTTCAGAATTCACACCAATGACAGATGTGAAAGTAAAGAAGTAACCCCAAGCACCTGTGGTATAGAAACATAGGTATGTGGTCCAGAAAATGCCTTCCTGCATTCTTTAATAACTAAGCCTGACATTATAAAGCACTTGTGAATAAAATTAAGGGGGTTCCATATCAGAGAATGCTCAAAATGAGAGGTATGTTTCAAGGAAGTTCTAGCTAAAAAATGTCCAAGTAATCCAAGTTGTCTGCTGAGCTTGCAGTAGTGTTATTAGGTTATAATCCAAAAAATATTACTGACTGAGGGAAGGAGCTGTTGATAGCATGTTTATTGCAAATAGCAGCCAGATGTGTGACACCTTGCTTTTGAAAAAAGTCACATTCCTGTAGTATTAGTGACACAGAGATAGGAATTTTAGTAAATTCTTTTGGCAACAAAAATGACCCACATTCTCGGCACTGGGATAAAAGAAACAATATATAGTAACCATTTTTTCAAACTGATACTCAAGACACTCAGATCTTTATATTAGCCAAATAAAAGAGACATTCAAAGGCAGCAAATAATAATATTTGAAAACATTTAATGAACTTTCATTTCTGCAGAATGTCAATATTTACATACAAAAATTGTGTATGTTGATAATTATGATGACAACAATAAAACATGGAGAAATAGTGCAAAAGTTTTAGACACAGGCCAAAAAAATAGTCTTTTTTCCTAGCTCACCATGTAGAATCAATGACGAAAAAAGGAGTCATTCAGGTCCTGAGTTTTGGGTCACTGCAGGTATCTATCATCATTGTAGGTCTGATCATCACCTCTTGTTAGTTTGTTGAGCTCAATGTAGATGGAGACAATGGTTTCTAGTTTGGGCAGAACCAGCCTGTAAGTGTCTTTAGCAGCTGCAAGAGCATACTCCATGTTCTCAGCTTCCACTGACTCCCATTTTTATTCTACTCTAAGATCAAAGCCCTGGTCTTGATCATTAAAGTCATTAGTGGGTGACACCCACTGCAATTTGTGACCATGTTTCCATCTCTATGCAGAGGTGCAGTATTCTAGGACAATTATGCTAGTAAGTGCCACATCCCAGATGAAAGAAGAGGAGTAGAAAAATCAATAATTCTCAGATTTGTATCTGAAACAGTTGTCTAGGTGATTCCAGGTAAATTAACCTTTTCTAGGTACCCTTACCAAGTTATTTGGAAAATGCCACCAAAATATATTAGTGAAACATTTCTGCTGTAGCTGGCATGACAGAATGGGATCATATGGTATATATTCCCCAACAACTTATTCAGGAAATTGAGAAAAAAATCCAGAAAGTACTAAATGCAGCAGAACATCATCATGAGATTCAACAAACATAGAAGTTGTATGTATGCAATGGTGAAAAGTGTAACATACTAAAAGCGTAACATAAAAGGTAGAAAGATTCTCTGTTATACAGTTTTTTAAAAATGGAATTTAACTTTTCCTGAGGGGCTATTTTTTATGTTAATCTAGTTTCTCCTTCATCAGCCACAGAATCACAGAATCGTAGGGGCTGGAAGGGACCTCAGTCCACATATTATTAATTGTACCTCACAATCAATGACAAACTAAAGTGGCTGGTGGGATGCCACCTAAAAATTAAGAATCAAAGGTCGTACAGCTCCTATTCATAATTATCTAAAAGATGAAAGTATCTTGTGCAACTTCCCATGACTAGTTTGGAGACAACAGGTAAGCTACTTAAACTAGGCTAATAAGGCAATTTATCCACCTTTCATGCTAGTCCTTCTACATTGAATGTTGTGCAACCTTGTCCTGGAAAGAAGAAGGTTGAAAAGAAAAGCTCTTGAGCACAAGGAGGGCAACAAAGGAGGAAGAATGAAGCACCAAGCACTAGTGCTGTCAGAGATGGGAGGCTCTGGAGTCTTCAAGTACACCCTTCTGTAGAAATGATAGCAGAAGTTAAAATGGAAACTCAATTTGGTCTTGGAACAGCATTTTATTCCAAAAGATAGCATCTGGTTTAGGTGATGTTTTTTTGTAATTCAAACTCCACAACCTCTTGACATACGGTAATACAATCTCTGTTGTATCAACTGACCTCTGAGCATGGAGATGTTCTGAGATACTATTGTTGTTAATTGCTTTATTCACCCGGGCTTTCCGCTGGTGATAGTATTAAAATCTGGGCTGAAAACTGATCCTGCTTATAATAGTTTTAAAGGAAGCAATATTAACTCATTCATTCCCCCCTTAGCTTCCCACCTAGCACATACTAGATAGCCTAATTGATGCTGTACTTTTCTGACACATTGCTAGCCAATTTAGGACACTGATTCCTCTTCACATCAAGAACAGTTGTGGCATTTTAATTTACTACTGCCTTACAGATGCACAGCACTACTCCTCTGACTGAGTTTCTGATCCCCAAAACAGAGAGCAATTTTTGTCTGCCAGTCCAGTGCAGTTTGGCATCTCTGTTAAATGGTTGATGAATGTGACTTTAAGCAATGTTGTCAAAATTTGCCCTGTGGCAACACCAAGTAGCAAGCAGAAGTGACATGCTGCTGACATTGCTGTGGGAATAGTAATCTCTGCCAGGGGTGCATAGCAACTGCTGGGATGCCAACATCTTCAGTCACTGCAGCCAGCTTGCTAGATTCATTTGTCGGTATCCCAACACGAGTACTAACAGCTCAGCATTGATGCCCTCTCTGCATGAGACCTATGAGAAAGTAGCAAACACTGTTCTAAACAGAGGAAGAAATCGGTATTAAGCAAGAAGTAGCTATAAAATGCTATTAAATCACAGTGTTCTTCCTCTTTATCTGTTCCTACCCCAAGAAAAAGAAAGTCTTAATTTATGCTGTACTCACTAACAAATATATTGTACTGCTTTTCATTGTGCTGGAAGTCCTTCTCTCTGTTCACGTACAATATCAGTCTTGGCTTAAGGAATACTTGTATTATAAAAAAGGCTCCATTTACTTTGGCAGTATCTCCTTAGGACACTTGTAATCGGCTTTCTACTATATTTGTAAAAGTTTAAAAGCTTTTTTTTAGCCTATTCAGAGAGCTCTTCTCTGTTTTTATTTCACACAGCGAGAGATAGGGGCTAAAATGTCTTACTTAGATTGACCCTTTACTCAGCTGATAATATGGTTTAATTTATCAAAATAAGATATGAGAAATAGTGAAAAAGCCATGTAAAAAAACTTTATTCCAAGCCTGAATGAATAATACTCAGCATGTCTCATAATATATGCAGGTGACTCATTCCAAATGATAAACCACGTGGAGCCTATTTTCGATGTTATGAAGCCCCTTTCCCCGTGATTTGAAATGAATTGGCATGGCTCAGACATATCCCACATTTTTTAGGCAGTGTCAAACAATGGTTTCAATTATAGAGGAAGCGACAGGCTGTGGGCTGGCGGCGTGTCCCCAGCTCCCCATGAGCCGAGCAGCCCCGGCGCCAGCAGCCCCGGTGAGCGCCGGCCAAGCTCACCCCCACCCGGCACCTTCCTTTTCTGGGCAAACACTTCCCTCTCCCGGTGCAAAAAGTCACCACAGCCGCACCGCACAAAAACTCCCATCTCTCCTGGCATACATTTTAAATATTTGGGTTTAATAATAACAATAACTTTAAAGTTAATAATTATTTGCCTCTTCCAATAAGAACAGGATATTGGATGTTTGAGCCTTTTCCCACCTAAGCAAGAGGAGCTGGGCAGTACCTGAGCTTTTGGGACAGACACCAAACAAACAGCACGCTTACGAGACCTGGGAAACCACATTGGGGCTTGGCTTTCTCTCAGTTCTCTGAATTAAAACACAGGCTGAAGCCATGGCAGTCCTTTACCTTACACAAACAAATAAAAGAAGTAAAACATAGCAATGGCTGACATTTTCCAATGCTCCCAATAATTACGGTCAGACCCTGTCCTTGCAGGCAACTTTGCTGATTGAACAGCTTTCCGCTGCCTCCTACAGCTCCCCTCCAAAACGCGCATTTAACCCCACACGGCCTTGGCCCAGGCTGCTCTGCTGCTGGAAGGGATGCTGGGAGCAATGCAGACATGCTGAGCTCGCACAGACCCTGGGCAGGCGTGGGTGAGCTAACCGCTGGCCCAGCCAGCTCAACCCAAAGCACATGCGCCATCCCCTCGGCCAGACCTGGAAGCTGTTGCTGGACCTCTCCTCCACCTGGCCACACATTCACAGCCCCATGCAACTTGGGCCTCTGTACCTTGCCTGACCTGCCAGTTGCGTTTGTTCGTGCTCACGGCGGCCTGAATGCCCATAAGCCGAGCACGGCTCTGAAACCGCAAACGAATGCTGCTGGCTCCTACACCAAAGGAGCCAGGCCTGAAAGCTGCTCCTGCACCTTTTTTCCACCCGGCCACAGGAGGAGGAGAGCATCCCCTCTCCCAGCCTGCTGGCCCACGGTGGAGAAAAGCTAGACCCTCCAGCCCACAAAGGTTGATGCAGGAAAGGACTTCAGGTCCAGAACAGGACTTCTGACCAAAAGCCTGAGGTTAGCATGCCTCAGGGAAAAAAGCAAGATCCGTGATATGGAGGGCTTCACTGCTGAGCTGAATTCCTCCTTCTCTCCTAGTGATTTAAAAGATGAATGGGCACTAAAGAGGGAGAGTTAAGAGGAGAAAGAAACAATTGGCTGGTTAGGTATCTGCAGTGCAGACCAATTCAGCTACTTAGAAGTTATTAAAATGGCCAATATTTCTCTTTCCTGAGACAAAAAAATACTACTTGTAACTGAACTGAAAGCAATGTTCTTGCTCAAAAAACCACCCATTTTTAGCTCATCCAAAAACAATGTTACTGCACAAAAAGCGGCCATTTGTAACCCAGAAACTCAGAAGCAATGTTCCCACTGCACAGGGAGTTGCCTGAGTATTGTTAGGCTAACATACTGTTCCTGTTCTCCACATGGTACCACACCTGGGTGGGGAAATACACTGCTTACCGTGCTCTGGCCTCTGCAGTTGTTCATGCTCTGGTGAGGGTGGCAAGGTCAATAGAAGTACAAAACATCTCCTCCAGCCTTCCCAGGAGACCATCATAGCTATGTGACAAAGACAGATGACCACTGTGCTTGCTGTGATATTTAGCTAAGAAAATCTATAGGATGAGCTTATTTGTATTTGAATCGGGGCAGGCTCAGCCTCACCTGACAGGAAAAATAGAAAGGGACGCAGGAAAATGAAAATATCTTCTGTGCAAAACTGGAAGGCTGGAATTCAGCAAAACAATTTTCTGTGCATATTTCCTAAGTGTTCTGCACAGTGTCAACCCTGTGCTGTCTTTAAACACTTACATCATCTAAAAAGAGAAGAACATGTCACCTGGGGTAGGATTCATCTCACCTAACTTTCGCTGTCTAAATCAGACCATTGTGGAGAATGGAGAGAAGGGGGTGCTGGCAGGGTCATATTCCTCTGCCTTATCCCAGATGCTTTAAGCCAGGTTAACTCATGCCAGAGGTGAGTCTAATCCTCCCTTTCCCCATACAGTACAAAGGACTAGCTCAGCATAGATACCCACTGGGCAGAGACGTGAATCCCACTGTTACTTTCTATGGACATAATTCAGATCTCTAGTGCCAATTTAGATATGGAAGGGCATCCCACCTGGCCTCCAGCTGCTGCTTCAGAAAGATGCAGGTCCCATGGCTCCCGCTTTCATCTGTCAGCTCTGTGTAGATGCCTCCAATACCCTGAGATGTTTCACATGGCACTGGACACCTTCCTTTAGGTACCTCAATTGCTCCCTGTATTTCTAACTGTAAAGCAGAACAGGCTGGGGCTTAAAATGAAAATTTTCATTATGAAAATTGGATGATTCATGAAAAACTTTTTCTCTATTATATATTTGGGGCAGGAGGGGAGAGGGGAGGCTCTAACTAAATGAAACGTTACTTTCCTTATTTAAAATTATTGGGTGTTTTGTGGGAGAAAAAAGAAGATAACTGAAGAACAAGAAGGAGGAGAGAGGTGTTTTGTTAAAAAAAAAAAAAAGCCAAAAATGGAACGACAGCAGGATTTTTCATATTGAAATCATAAAGCTGTGATTGATTTTAATTTTTTAAAAAGCAATACAGAAATATTTCCATCAAAATTAAACTTTTCATGATGCTCCATACTTTTTTCTAGCAATTTTTTTTTGCTTGAGCTATAGTAACCTCTTCAGATAGAAATAACATGGGATCTCAGTGGGGCCTCACAACAGTTCCCACAAGGTCAGAGTCTGTGTTTACGAGTCAGGTCCAGAGGAACAGGACCTAAGGGCACTTTTGCCTTTGGTGGTAAGAAACAAAACCAGTGCTGCAGCTGCTTGGGCAATTGCGGCCTAAAGTGACTAGAAATGGACAATCAAAGGGTGCTGAGAAAGAATGCCACATGCATTAAGAGATCTCCCCCTTGCCGAGCCCCTAGGGCTTCTGGCAGACCAGTGCTCCCTGCCCAGGGCACTGGGACTGGCAGGTCTCTACATACAAGAGGAAGAAGCCTACTTTCATCAAAGAACATTGCTTTGTCTTCCAGGGGCCAATTAAACCCACTCAATGTTGCAACACAGATTCACTGTGTTGAGGGATTTAGATTTCAGGGCAGCCACACACTCAGGAACACGGTGACGGTCTAGACTGACTTAGACTGGTTTGTTTAGTGCTAGTCACATATTTTGAGAGCTGTTTATCACCAGGATGGGCTGGTGGGCTCAACCGGGTAGCTGGTTTTTAATAACACTGATTGCTTAAGGAGTTTCAGCACAGGTAAGAGAAAAGGTGCGGTGGGTTTTTTTTGTTTGGTTTGGGGTGTTTTTTCCCAGCAGGAAAGGAAGGTGAGTCAAATGCTTCTGCTTTGACAGCAGAAAGCAGGATCGAGAAGTGGTAAGAGAAAACAGTAACTCCAGTCTGCTCTGAGGAGCCATTGAGAGTCCTAGCAGAAAGCTGACAAGGAATGTATTTGGGAGGGTTTCATAGCTGGACACCACAGAGCAAGAGTTCCCAACTCACAGCTGCAAGCCCAGACATGGATGGCAATGGAAGACAAGGCATCCCGAGCCTGGGAACGGACGGTGAACAGACAAGTCCAGGAACTGCTGTTATTTAGGCTAGCTGGGAAACGTGGTCTTTAAAGGAGCTGACTCCCACCAGAATATCTCACCATTTATGTATTTTTGCAGGTCTTTTCAGAAATTTACAAGCAAAACAACGCTTGAACTCCCATTAAAAGTGACTCTGAAGGAGGTATCCATAGGATATCGTCCAACCTGTGACCTGTGAGCACTGAGGTGGTTTTACCGATGGGATAAAAATTCCTCGTTGTTCTTCCCGCGGTGGTATTTCTGAGATGGTGGCAGGCTGCGGCTCTGAGGCGGCTGTGACCATAAACAACAACCACACCTGTCCTCCCCCACACCTTAACCTTGTAAACGCACTGTCATCTCGGCAACACCGCACTGACAAACGCGAGGGGCCGCCGGCTCCACCCCAGCCCCCGCATTCCCCGCAGCGCCCCAGGCGG
>NW_010309444.1:0-883 GCF_000700745.2 Antrostomus carolinensis
GTGAGTGCCACCCACCCGTGGCCAGCGTGGCTGAGGACAGCGCCTGGGAGCTTGGCCTCCTGGGTCCCCATCTTTTGGGGGATGTTCTCTGGGGACCTGGGGTGTTGTCGTGCTCCATGGGGCACCAGCAACCCTCCAGAGGGGCTGGTGGTCCGAGGGGTTGGCATGGAGCTGCTGACACTGACCCCACCATCCCTTGCAGGGCAGTGCTTCGACTACTGTGAGAATGAGGGTGTCTGCCAGATGACAGCCAGTGGCACCAAGCAATGCCGCTGCCCTCCACAGTTCGAGGGCGCCCAGTGCCAGGACAACAAGTGCTCACGGTGCCAGGAGGGCAAGTGCAGCATCAACAAGCAGAGTGGAGAAGTCTCCTGCATGTAGGTGCCAGGGACATCAAAGTCAAGGGAGGGAGAGGGGATGGTGGACACAAGGACTCAAGAAAAAACATCTCTGTCCCTGTGACGGGATCATTGGGGATCAGCCACCGCTGGGAGATGCTGGGACCGTAATTCAGGGCAGCTAAGAAATCTGGGAGAGCTTGAGGCCCTGGGAGGAGGTGGTGGAGATGTCTCCCCCAAGCCCATCCTGATGTCTCAGCAGCCATCAGTGTGGCACGGCCGTGAGCTGTGCTGGAGAGATGAGCGAGCAGCCTACAGCGAGCAGAGTCCTGGGTGCTGGGTGGGGGGACACGGGGCAGGCTGGGGAGCCCCACAGCTGCCCGGATGGCAAGATAGCACCCAGCTGCCTGACCTGTGACAATTACTGCCTGCACGGTGGCACCTGCTCCATCAGTGACAAGACGCAGCTGCCCGAGTGCCTGTAAGCAGAGCTGGGGGCTGGGGGGAAAGCGGGGGGGCTACAGTCAAGCTGCGTGTGTCCCCCC
>NW_010309445.1:0-935 GCF_000700745.2 Antrostomus carolinensis
GGGGGGGCAGGTACCCCAAAACCCACCCTAAGGGGACATGGGTGCCCCAAAATTCACCCTAAAGGGGGTCCAGGTCCCCCAAAACTCACACTAAGGGGATCCACATACCCCAAAACCCAACCAGAGGAGGGCCAGGTACCCCAAAACCCACCCTAAAGGGACACAGGTACCCCAAAAACTACTCTAAGGCGACATGGGTACCCCAAAACCCAGTCAAAGGGTATCCAGGTGCCCAAAAACCTACCCAGAGGGGGGGTCAGGTGCCCCAAAACTCACCCTAAAGGGATATGGGTACCCCGAAATCTACTCTAAGGGGACATGGGTACCCCAAAATTCACCCTAAGGGGGGCCAGGTACCCCAAAACCTACTCTAAGGGGATCGAGGTGCCCCAAAACCCAACCAGAGGGGACATGGATGACTGGGGGCACCCCAAAACCCACCCAAAGGGGATCCAGGTACCCCAAAACTCACCCTAAGGGGGTTCAGGTGCCTCAAAACTCACCCTAAGGGGGGGCAGGTACCCCAAAACCCACTCAAAGGGGACATGGGTACCCCAAAATTCACCCTAAAGGGATATGGGTGCCCCAAAACCCAACCAGAGGGGGGGCAGGTACCCCAAAACCCAACCTAAGGGGGACATGGGTACCCCAAAACCTACCCTAAGGGGATCCAGGTACCCCAAAATTCACCCTAAGGGGGGCCAGGTCCCCCAAAACCCAACCAGAGGGGGGGGGCAAGTCCCCCAAAACCCACCCTAAAGGGATATGGATACCCCAGAACCCCCCCAAAGGGGACATGGGTGCCTGGGGGAGCACCCCAAAACCCTCCATAGGGGACCCAGGTGTCCAGGTGGGACCCCAAAACCTTCACAAAGGGGGTTCAGGGGTCCAGGTGGGACCCCAAAACCCCCCCAAAGGTGACCCAGGTGACCCCC
>NW_010309446.1:0-4061 GCF_000700745.2 Antrostomus carolinensis
CCATTCAGAAAGAAAATTCATCATGGAAATGGTAGCCAGGAAGCAAAACCAAATAAAAGTCTCTTCATACTCATAAATCAGCTTTTCCTCACGCTCCCACATGCCCCAGAGGTGAAGGAGCACCTTGCTTTGACTAATCACAGAATCACAGAATCAGAGAATGTTGGGGATTGGAAGGGACCTTGAAAGATCATCCAGTCCAACCCCTCTGCCGGAGAAGGAACCTAAATGAGATCACACAGGAAGGCGTCCAGGTGGGTTTTGAATGTCTCCAGAGAAGGAGACTCCACACCCTCCCTGGGCAGCCTGTCCCAGGGCTCTGGCACCCTCACCGTAAAGAAGTTCCTTATGAAATTTAAGCAGAAAGAAGAATGGAAGAATCATCACTACGACTGGCAGAGGAGAAGACAGACACACAGAAGTGATTTTTCTGTCTGGATGAAATACCAATCAGTGATTTCTACCTGGAGGTCTTGCTAGCAGGTAGGAATTGTGACTTCCTGTTCTAAGGGCTTCACTGGCAGAGATGTTGGTAACACTTAAAGCTTGTGTAAAGCTACCTTGTTAATTCAAATGAGTGCACTGCCTTACTTAAAGCTTTCTTCATTGCCCTGCTGCTGGCCCGACACGTGGGTGCCCTGTCATGCAGTGCACAAAGTTCACTCTGGTTTGGCTATTGAAAGAGAATGCCCAAGGGTAGGGACAACAAATTGCCAAAATAACTGTACAGCAAGTCACTCCCAACTGGCATTTACGGCAGCCAAGAGTTTATGAGTTCAGTGTCTCCTGGCCATTTGTCCTCCCAGACTTCGTTCCTGACCTTAGAAAAGACCTCTGAATTTGAGTGGCAGAAAGCTGTGCCACAGAGTTCCCATTATAAAATAAATAAATCTGTGTTGACTCTGTCAGACACTCCACCTTATATTCTGACTAGGAGGCTGTATGGTTAGATCTGATGGTTAAAAATCTCCTGATATTCCTTTTTATGGTCCTTTATTTCCATCTGTCCTTCTGTCACCTTGTCCTCCCCTTTGGTATTTACCTTTGTAAGGTATCTAATAGTTTTTTTCCCCCATCTCTCTTTTGTTGGGCAGAACAAACTAACCTATTCACTCTTTGTACTAGCTTGAACCCTTCACTACCTTGAGCAGCCCATGATGCTGTCTCCGTACTTCTTCCTACTTGAGCAAATTGTTTTTGAATATAGACAGGCAGCAGTGTTGCTCATATTCTGGTGGAGGCCTCAAAAGTTGAGATCAAAAGCTGTCACAAGTATTTTTTGAACAGCAATACTTTATCAGCTTAAGCTGGAATTGCACTTGGAGTTTTCCTTCCACTGCTCTCAGTAATCTCCATTTCTGTATCCTCTGTTCTCAAGTCAGCTTTGTCCTTATCACTGTCACCATCATTATTATTTAAAACTGAGCTTCACCACATTCTCACCTTCTCAACACTACAGAGTGAACCCATTTAATCTTTTTCTTGTCTAGATTTCTTCACTTTTGTTTTAAAGAATATGTACAATCCTACCTAGGTTGGTATTTGTCAGTTCTGACTTGATCACTGCACATCTTGATTTTGAAAACATACCAGATCGAAAAAAACTAGTAGAACATTCTTTCTCAAACTCATCAGGACAAAAAAATCTGGCAGAAACTGCAGGTGTGAAGAAGGTGTGAAAGGAGCCCTGGGAAACTGAGGTCATAGCAGAAAAAACCTCCACTATTTTGTTTCTATCTGTGTTCAGTGTGGAGGTCCCTACACTTGGATCTCTCATTTGTGAGTATCTCCACTGAAGTCCATCTCAGAAAGTTATGGAACATAGAGATGAAATGAAACCAACAGATTTCAAGGACGAGGGAGATGAAAATCTGCCCAGAGGGAGGAATGAAATAGCTGAACTACTATCTTCCATTTAAAATCCACTTCGTACTGTGACAAAGATTTGAGGATTAGAGTCAAGGCCCCAAGTGTAAACAGACATAATGGCCCTTGGCAGGAGTGGCATTTTCATGGCACCTGTGCAAAGTCAAAAGAACGCTATTGCTCAAGGTCTCTTCTCACTGAAGGCAGATGAAATCAATGTGTGTCCCCTCTGAGCATGCACAAATTTACTCCTTTAATAAGCTAAGACTTCCCAGTTATTAATAATAGCTGATATCAGACTGCAGCATGTCAGCAATTATTCACAGAGCCTTAATGACAGACTTCATAGCAAGCAAAACCATTAGAAGGGAAATGCTGCCAGGAATCCTAAATCTCTGCCTCTGGCATGCTGAGGCCTGGAAGCTTCCACCCCAACATGCCTTATGGGGGATGGTTTGTCAAGATGGTTTCTGATTCTCAGGACTTCTCTTTTCTGCAGTTCTTGCCCTTCTTTCTTTGTGGTCACGCCTTTGCTGATTGCACTGTCACTCCACCTTCATCTTGATCTCTATTATATTAATGACTGCTGCCTCCTTTTAGCCCTCTATCCATTTCCACATTTTTTAACAAAGCAGGTTCCTTCAGTTTTGCCCTGGTACTTGTACACAGAAATTTCATTTGAGCATCTCATGTTTACTGATTAAAATTAGCACAGTCATTCCAGTTGCTATAATTACTATTTTGACAAATTTCATTAACTTCAGCTTTATTTTTCCTTCTTTTTCCCACAGAAGCCTTTATCCTTTGTCCTTTTTTTTTTGCTAGACTTCCCATATTCTGAGTCAAACCTTGTGCTCAAAGAATGCCCAGTTTTGAGAGTAGATTCCTCTTCAAAACTAGATCAGATTGATGAGGGCCTTATCCAGTAAATTTTTTAATATCTCCAAGGATGGAGCTCTGATCTCTCTGGACTGTTCCTGTGTCTGATCACTCTCACAGGATTTTTTTTTCCTAACATCTAATTGTAACTGTTCCTGTTGCACCTTCTGCCCATTGTTTCTTGTCCTATTGCTGTGCAATGCTGACAGGGGTTTGGTTCTGCCTTCTCTATAAGCCACCCTAGGAAGCAGGACATTGAAATTCCACCTCCCCACATCCTTTCTTCTCCAGACTGAACAAATCCAGCTCCTTCAGCCTCTCCTCTGCCTCATGGGCTCTGACCCCTTACTGATCCTCCTATATTTGCTTGCTCTCCACTGGACTCATTCCAGTATGTCCAGGCCTTTTTTTTGGTAACTTGTGAGTCCAAAATTGTAGGTAGTACTTCATATTTGGCCTCATAAAAGGAGGGGAAGAGTTGCCTGCCTTGACCTGACGCCTGTGCTCTCACCAATGCATCCCAGGATGCTGTTGGCCTTTGCTGCAAGGGCTCACTGCTGACTGCTGTTCAATCTGTTGGCCATCAAGTCGTCGTCTTCAAAGCTGCCTCCTAGCCAGTCAGCCCTCAGCCTGCCCTGCTCCATTGGCTTATTCTGTCCCAGGTTCAGGACTTTGTATTTGCCTTTACTGACCTTCAGGAGGTTTCTGTCAGCCCATTTCTTCAGCCTGTCCAGCTCTCTCTGAACAGGAGGCCTTGCTGCTCTTCAGCATGTTGACTGTACCGTGCCTGAATGTTGAGTTTAGGATGTGAGAAGGGAGGATAGAATAATGTCCCTGCACTCAATTTGCACTTCCCAAAGCAGCTGTCAAGATCTGAGCTCAGGGTCCCAAGTTTCTACCTGGGTTTGCCTAGCAAGCCTGATCCCTTATTTGTGCCTTTCTTTTCACTCATTTTGGATCCCAAAGACTCTGCCCCAAGGAGAACTATGAGACTTTCTCTGCGAGGCCTTTCCTGAGCCCTTGTACAGTTTTCACACCCTCTGCAATGTTGTATTGCTCCTTCCTGACTTTTCTGCCATTTGGTGACACTGTCACAACTCTCTTCCAATGGAGGCTCATGATTGCAGCCCCCAGCCTCTGCTTCCATCCCAAATGCAGTCGATCCTGAGTCCTGTGGGGCTGTTTTGCAAAGGAGAATCCTCAGGTCTCCAAGGGGAAAGGACTGAGGCAACGTGCTCCCATGTGAATGGCTTTTCTGTCCAGTCTCCAACTTGCCGTTCCTCAGGTTGGTTTTGAGATGTAGAATCATAGAATCC
>NW_010309447.1:0-299 GCF_000700745.2 Antrostomus carolinensis
AGGTTTGTGGCCTCCTCTGGACCTGCCCCAACAGGTACACATCATTCTTGTATTGAGGGCTCCAAAACTGGATGCAGTATTCCAGGTGAGTATGCAGATGGTAGATATCATTTATAGAGGTAGGTTAGGCACGGCTCTTCTATGTCCATGTTTTACAGTTAGCCTGTGTATTCTCTGTGCAGAGGGAAAAGCCTCTCATCACCTTGCCTGTGCAGGTTCCACAGAGGCATCAGCTGCATTCTAAAGTGAAAAGCCTTCCTCTCCGATGGACTCAATATTCTCTAGAGATAAACCAAATC
>NW_010309448.1:0-3266 GCF_000700745.2 Antrostomus carolinensis
ATCACCAAGTCCGGGTTTTCTCCACATACAGTAACTTGCTAGAAAGTCCCCAGCTCTCAATGTCCTACTTCCATTTCTGGTTGCCCAGCACACTAACGACCACCCCTTGTTCACCCAAGTCTTATTTACGTCATGGATCTTACCTTCATCATCTCTTTGGACAGTTCCCTCATCGTTGCTTGGATTTCAGGGATTTTTACTAGATTCTGCATAGCTTTCATGACTTCTGTGCTCTTCTGCAATGAACCTGCTACTCTCAGGACAGCTGTGAAGAAGAGGCACAGAAAAGATTGAACAATCCACGCACCACAAAAAGCAGAGAAATTATATCCTCCCCACATGGACAGAAATTTGTTTGTATTTAGGCAATTTAATTAAAAAAAGAAATGGGCATCCCACTTCTTCATTCCTGTCCACCTTCCTGAAAGAGCTCAACTCCTACCTGCATCAGAAAAAATAAGTTTCTAGCAAAGATACTGGTCCTGTACGATTCCCTGGAGCAATCTGGATTGCCTGCAGAGAGATTTCAACCCACTTGCACTCCAGTTCATAAAGAGACATCCCCGAGGAGCTGCGTTCCTCAGCAGCCAGGGTCTTGCTAAGGGTTTCATGAGCAGAGCTACAGTCCAGCTCCACGTCTGACTGCTAACCAAACCAGGGACCTTCTGCCTGACACTGGGTGGTGGAAATGAACTCTGGCAGAAGTTCCAGTGCAACAGTTTCACAGCAAACAGTGAGCTAGAAAATCCACACTGAAGCAGGTAAGCCAGAAATAAGTGTAGTTTAAACTGAATTTAACAAGACTCTTTCCATGAGGCTGTTCTCGCAGCTTAAAAGCTCTTCTCAGAGATGTTGATGTACCAAGATCAAAATGCAATAATTAAGGGTACTCTGAGGTCCTTGAATTGTGCCATCTAACTTCACAGTTTCCTAACCATGGAGAACTTACCTGGCTGCATATAAACCGGTCACTCCTTAACGAAGCAAAATGAAGGTGCAGCAGATATTATTTTTCATTTTAATACTTAATTTCCTTCAGGTCATTACAAGTGTAATGTTGACAAACTAACAGAAATCTTGCCTTTGGTGGTCATTTCCCAAGAGGAAGCAAACTATACAAGCCCCAGACTGAATTCCAGATCCCTTCCTATCGCTTGGGCAAATGCATCAGAAGATTCCCAGTAAGATGAAGGTAGTGGTAACAAGGAGGAGGCTGCTTTGAGTTTTGCCTTTTAAGGGACACCTCAAGCTGCAAGGATGGTCTGTGCTTCCTCCTCCCAAATGAGGTACACAGGGAGAGCCACATGGGACCTATTGTTAGATTACACTGAAGGTTCACATTGTGACTCCTGATTTATCACTAGTGTCAAAATCTACTAGTAATGGGGCTGGATAGTGCTGGGGTGGGGGAACACTTCGACATTCATCCTGGTTTTGAGCTGGGACAGAGCTGAGTTTCTTTTTAGTAGCTAGAACAGAGCTGTGTTTTGCTTTCAGCTGGGATTTGTTATGAGAGAAACACTGAGAACATCCCAGTGTTTCATTTTTGTCACTGAAAGTGAAGTATTTTGTGTTCTGTTAGTCTACAAGTGCAAGATCTGGCGGGGGGGGGAGGTGAGGAATATTTAAGTTAATGAGTTAAATTGGAATTTGGCTCTGCCAAGGGGACATTCCATCTCCCATCCCGACATGGTCAGTATATTCATGAGGGTCTCTCCCTCTCTTGCTCTCTCTGGCTTTCACTCGGGCTCTGGCTCTCCCGGGATTGCGGTTTCGGTTCGGGATTGTCACTGCTCTGGGATCGTTATCTGGGAACGGGCCAGGCTTGGGCAGCAGGTGGTGAGCAATTGTGCTGGGTATCACTCATTTGCAATTATCATTCTTATTTTAATATCATTATTATTTTAAGTTTTATTTTATTTCAATTATTAAATTGTTCTTATCTCAACCTACGAGTCTCCTTCCCCTTGTCCCCAGTTCTCTCCCCGGTCCCCTGGGATGGGGGGAGTGAGTGAGCAGCTGTGTTCAGCTGCCAGCCCAGTGCAACCACCACACACTGCAGCACACGTTGGCTCCCACCAAGCTGTTCCCTGCCTTTAATGCTTTCTGCTCTGCTCTCACTGCAGACTGGAATGCTCTAAGGTATGGAAATTACCGCAGGAAGCCTATTACAACAGATTTCTGATGATAAGGAATGAGGGAGTTACACTGGTGCTGGGGGAGCACAAAGCACCAGGTAGGGTTCACAGAGAGCTCGGTATTAAGCCACAGGCAAATCAATTCATCCACATCGAGGAAATCAAACGCTGCCCCCACACATCTTTGTTTAGGACTTAGTAAACTGTGTCCTGAGACTCTTGCTAGAGAAACAATTTACAAGATGAAGGGAATTCTACTGAAGGAAAGAATCTCACATTATAGATCCTGCCAAAACCAGTAACAACAGGCTCCACGGGTACAGGGATATCAGACACGCATCCAAACTGTCTAGAAATGCACACAAAAATCATGCTCCAAGTTACTGGAAGAGACTTCTGTTTCAGAGCATGTGATTTTCATGTCCCAGCAACCCTCAGTCTCCAAGGAGAGGTGTTAGATTATCTGCTGAGCAGCTAATCAGAGGAAACACAGAGAGCCAGCGAGGATCTAGGGAACCAGGAGGGGCAGGAACCCCAGGAAGCTAAGTGGGAGCTCCCTGACTGCAGACCCTGGGGTGGGAAACCCATCCAGACAGGGCAGTGGGGAAACAGTCTCCAGAACATCCTGCAGACTGAGGGGGTTGTTGCCTACAGGGATGCTCATTATGGGATGCAAGGGAAAAAGAGCATGTTTGGACTCAGGAAAAACTTATGATGCATCTTTTAAAGGCATTGCAGGAATGTGATTGAACATGAGAAACTTACTATTGGATGTTTAGGAGAAGGACTGAAGGTGGAGAAAGGGAGAAATTGAGGTGGACCAGGGAAGACCACAAACCTGGGCCTACAGGACCAGGTACCAGCAGCTCAGGCAGAGAGGAGATCTGGGGACAGTTACCAGATAGCTGGCCAGCTTCGACTGAGTGTCTGAGAGAAGCTACTGGAATAACCCGCATATTGTGTGAGTGCATACACGTGTGCACGTATATACGTGTGTTCTACTAGTGGACATCAGCTGAAGAGGAAGACCAGGAAGACCACCTTCCAGAGGGACCTTGATACGCTTGAGAGGTGGTCCTCTGCTAACCCCATGAAGCTCAACAATGCCAAGTGCAAGGTCCTGCATCT
>NW_010309449.1:0-1544 GCF_000700745.2 Antrostomus carolinensis
TGTGGGGCCTGACTTTCCGTGTGGCCGAGCGGCCGGGAGGTCTCCTCGGGGGAGGACTGCGGGCCCCTCTGGAGATCGGGGACCTGCTGGGAAGGGCGGGTGTCTGAGAGCATTGTCAGACTTGGTGGGCAAGAGATGCGGAGGGCGCTTTGAGCATCAGCTGCTGCTGTAGCTGTGACCAGAATTCGAGTTGTGTCAGACAGGGTAAAGGGCAGCTGTTCTCAGCACTGCTGAGCTTGTCTTTGCTCTGCCTTTCCAGGCATTACCGTTCTGTCCATGTGGAAACACCTTCCTACACGGGGGGTGTCAGCGAGGAGTTCTGGGAGCGCAGCCGGCAGCGGGAAAGGGAGCGTCGGGAACACGGTGTCTTTGCCTCCTCCAAGGAGGAGAAAGAACGGAAGAAGGAACGCAGCAGAGATCGGGACCATGATCGTAAACGGGACCGTGGTAACTGCTCAGGGACCTTGGCTACTCTTCCTGCTTAGAGTTTGGGCATGTCTCTCTATCTGTCTGTAGTCCTCAGCTGATGGTGGTGGCTTGGGAAGCCCGTTTGTGTGCTGGGCACCTGATCTCACTTTCTTTTTGCAGAGGAGCGGGACAGAAGTCGTCACAGCACCAGGTCAGAGAGAGATGGCTCATCGGAGCGGAGCAGCAGGAGGAGCGAACCGGAGAGTCCCAGACATCGGCCCAAAGGTAGGAGTGGGACTCAGCAGAGGTCTCATGTGAGACCAATCAGGAAGGGGCTTCTTTTTTTTTTTGTTTCCTGCAGCTTTTGTCAGGGCAAGCGTAGGTAGGAGAACCTGTATCTTTTAATGTTTGTGGTTAGGGCTAGCAGCATAAAACTTGTAGCTTGACCTGGGTCTGGGAGCAATCTGCCAGCTGTGTGTGTGAAAATCTGGCTGACCTGTGCTCAGTGGTATCTATTCTGGATCTGTGTGTTAGAGATACAGTCCTTTGGCAGTTTTCCTTGGAATCACTGGATCAGCCCCTTCTCTTTGAGGGAGGGCAAATGGGAAGCTCCTCTCTGTTCTCCTTGCTAGAAGGTGTAAGGTGGCTCCAGGCCTGAGGTCACTGTTGGAACATCAGATGTTAAACCTCCTCTTCTCTGCTAGATGCAGCTACGCCGTCTCGCTCCAGCTGGGAGGAAGATGATAGTGGCTACAGCAGTGCCCGCCTCTCACAGTGGGAATCTCCCTCACCCGTGCCTTCCTATCGAGACTCAGAGCGCAGCCACCGGGCATCCTCGCTGCGGGACACAGACCGGAGAGACCGGGACAGGTATCAGTGCCTGGGGCTGTGGCTGTGAGCTACCGAGCTGCAGAAAGAGGGGAGTGTGTGTAAGAGTAGCGCCCAGCTGCGGGCACTGATTCGTCCCTGGTGCTGTCTGCTCAGGTCTGTGAGGAGCAGGTACTCGGACAAGACGCCGTTGCCCACCCCGTCGTACAAATACAACGAGTGGGCTGACGACCGGAGACACCTGGGGTCCACGCCACGGCTCTCCAGAGGAAGAGGTGAGGAGCCTGGGCTGAGCGGCCCAGGGTGGG
>NW_010309449.1:1858-2396 GCF_000700745.2 Antrostomus carolinensis
GGGCTGCCGCTGGGAGTGACGAGATGGGGGGTGGCAGGTGGGCTTCTCCTGGCAGCTGGACAGGAACGGTGGGGGAGATCGGCAGAGCTCAGGGCCGCACTGCTCCCCTTCCAGCAAGCTGACCGTGATTGGTACATGATGGATGAGGGCTACGACGAGTTTCACAACCCCTTGGCCTACTCCTCCGAAGAGTACGTGAAGAAGCGGGAGCAGCACTTGCACAAGCAGAGGCAGAAGCGCATCTCGGCACAGCGGCGGCAAATCAATGAGGTAGGGGCGAGATGTGGGGGTGGCTGCTCTGAACACGAGGGCACTACTTGCTTTGCTGCCTCTTGAGAGACTGGCTTGCTGGCAGGGAAGGCTGAGCCCTTGCTCTCAGGGGGAGAAGGACAGCCTGTATCCTGGTCCAGAGTGAACAAGGGCTCACAGGGAAGCTATTGTTAATTTTCTCTGGGAAGTGCAGCCTTGTGTCCCGTGCATGGGGCAGAATTTACAATCAGATTGACTGCAGTGGGTTGCAGCATCCATGGCAGCAGGG
>NW_010309449.1:2423-17484 GCF_000700745.2 Antrostomus carolinensis
TGACATTACCAGGGCTATCTTCTGTTGACCCAGTGGATGTAGGGGGCTGCTGTACTCAGCACATGAGCATGATTATGTCCACACTTCCCTGTGTATTCTGAGTATGGAAGAGGCCTTGTGGACAATGTCTGTCTTCCGTTTCCTTGGAGACAGGACTGTTAACTGTGTGCTTTGTGTGGCCAGTCTGTGTTTCCCATACCCTGCTGCCTCCAGCTACTGATTCTTCCCTGGTGCTCACTTTGAGGCTTCTTAGGCTGGACCCATCAGTAGCATCCTATTGTCCGTGTGGGACCCAGACCTGGGCTCAGTGTTCTGGTGTGATCTCTCAGGCTTTCTGTGGGGCTTCTGTGTATTTTCTGATATGTTGTTTTCTGCAGGATAATGAGCGCTGGGAAACGAATCGCATGCTGACCAGTGGTGTGGTTCATCGGATTGAAGTGGACGAAGATTTTGAGGAGGATAACTCTGCTAAAGTGCATCTGTTGGTGCACAACCTGGTGCCCCCTTTCCTGGATGGAAGGATTGTCTTCACCAAGCAGGTAGAGACTGTGGCTGAAGGTGCTGGTGGCAAGGAACCCCACAAGTGTGAGCTCTCTGTACTGAAGCAGTACCTCTTTCCTCTAGCCAGAACCAGTCATCCCTGTGAAGGATGCCACCTCAGATTTGGCCATCATAGCCCGGAAAGGCAGCCAATTGGTGCGCAAGCACAGGGAGCAAAAGGAGCGTAAGAGGGTATGTTGTGACCTCTTGGCTTACTACCCCTCTGTGCATGCGTTACGTAGTGCCTCACAGCCTTTGCTTGGACTTTCCAGAATACAGGTTTTGGCAGCAGTGATGATAAGGAGTTCATATTTTTATGACTTGGGCAATCATAGAATCCCAGACTGGTTTGGATTGGGAGGGACCTTAAAGCTCATCCAGTTCCAATGCCCCTGCCATCAGCAGGGACACCTTCCACTAGACCAGGTTGCTCAAAGCCTCATCCAACCTGGCCTTCAACACTTCCAGGGAGGAGCAGCCACAGCTTCTCTGGGCAACCTGGTCCAGTGTGTGTCACCACCCTCACAGGAAAGAATTTCTTCCTAATGTCTAATCTAAACCTGCCCTCTTCCAGTTTAAAGGCATCACTCCTTGTTCTATCGCTACCTGCCCTTGTAAAAAGTCCCTCCCCAGCTTTCTTGTAGGCCCCCGGCAGCCCAGCTCATTGCATTGTCTCGTGAGCAGCTGCTCTGATGATGTGATTTCCTCAGGCACTGCCTGGGATAATGAGTTGCTGTGCACTGGTGCAGAGGACTCTGATCCAAAGGACGTTCAGATCATGGGAGAAGAGAGCAGGTGGAAGAGTGCAAGGTAGCTTGGGGACAGTCAGCAGTCAGTATGGTGGCAGGATATATTTTGTCATGTCTCAGCAGAAGACTTGTGAGGAGGAGTATGCAGTAAGGCAGCATATTAGTTTTTGGGGGTGTTTTCTAGGAATTTTGCTAAAGCTCATGTAATAGCTGTGGGGAAAGCACAGATGAGTTCCTTGTAAATTGAAACTGAGCTGTATTTGAGCTCAGTTTGAGTGGTATGAGTGGAACAGGTGCAAGCTAGACTGATACTGGAGGCGAGAGCAAACAGGAAAGTGGGCGAGAGGTCTGTGAGCACCTGTCAAGAGCAAGAAGATTCTCTCCGGTTCAGATTTGTGTTAGGTTTAAGTTCAAATTTAATGGAAGGGTCAGCAGCTGGAACTATTTTCTTAGGAGGCAATTGGTCATTCTGTGCCTGAAGTCTCTGTATCCAGACCACTGTCTAAAAGCTCTGCTCCAGTTCCCGTGGCGGAGGGAGACTTGATGTAGGAATGGGATGTGCATTCCGTGTTGTGGCACTGGGGAATTGTGGGCTAATAGCTTTTTTCGTCTTATGGGTAGGATTGGAGGAGAAAGATTTGTCAGTGCTTGCTGTGGCAATGTTATGGTGCTCTTTTGTCCTTCCAGGCTCAGCATAAACACTGGGAGCTGGCAGGCACAAAACTGGGAGACATTATGGGGATCAAGAAAGAGGAGGAGAAGGATGAGATGGTGACAGAAGATGGCAAAGTGGATTACAAGTAGGAGCTTGCTTTGAATTATTCCTGCTCAGCTGGTGATGGAGGCTGTAGGCATAACAGAGTGTGTGGAGAGGCAGTTTCAAAACTTCTGGTGTTTCCTTAGAACTGAGCAGAAGTTTGCTGAACACATGAAAGAAAAAAGTGAAGCCAGCAGTGAGTTTGCCAAGAAGAAATCGATCCTGGAGCAGAGACAATATCTGCCCATCTTTGCTGTGCAGCAGGAGCTGCTCTCCATCCTCAGGTAGGGCTCTAGAGAGCTGTCATAGAGCAACTCCATGTTATTTGCCTGTATCTCAGGAACCCAGGTGTGAAGTTCTCCTAAGTACATGGCACATTTGGGAGGTGGACCCTCAGGAAACAAAACCCATTGGTTTGTGTGGTTGGTGGCAGCTCTCCTGTCTGAGCGGGATGACACTTGGGTGGCCAGCCAGGGCTGTGAATGCAAAAGCCCTTCTTTGTGGTGTGTGAAGAAATTCTTTTTCCCTTTCTTCAGAGACAACAGCATTGTGATTGTGGTGGGGGAGACGGGGAGTGGGAAGACGACTCAGTTGACACAGTACCTCCATGAGGATGGCTACACAGACTATGGCATGATTGGCTGCACCCAGCCCCGCCGAGTGGCGGCCATGTCGGTTGCCAAGCGGGTCAGCGAAGAGATGGGGGTGCGTCTGGGAGAGGAGGTGAGTCTAGCAGTGGGTGCAGGGGTGCAGCCTGATGACAGTGAGTGCATGGGGCTGTTGGAAGACATGCTGGTATCTCTGCCCCCCCCAGGTGGGCTATGCCATCCGCTTTGAGGACTGCACGTCCGAGAACACAGTGATCAAATACATGACAGATGGGATTCTTCTTCGTGAGTCACTGCGAGAGGCTGACCTGGACAACTACAGTGCTATCATCATGGATGAGGCACATGAGCGCTCACTCAATACTGATGTGCTCTTTGGCCTGCTTCGGGAGGTGTGTGCGAGCCTGGACTAGAGGACAGCAGCACAGGGCACTTGAGCTGGTCTTTAAGCAGAGCATTGTCAGGGACAGTCCTTCTCTACCAGATCTGGCAGAGGGAAGCAGAGTTGCTGCATCTCTGTCTGCACTTACTGCTCCAATGTCCTGGTCCTTGGTTTTGGGGGGTTAAATCTCCCCTTGTGCCTAAGTGCTACCAGAGGCTTGCTGGCTAACTGTCAGGAACTCCAGGTATGGAGATCTTTGCTAACTTAAGGCTTCCTGGACCACGGTCAGCAGGTCTTCTTAACTGCACAGACCATGTAGCATCTCTGTTCCCTGGCATTAGTGGCCAGTGCCTCTAGAGTCCAGCAGAAACTCTGTCCTATGCTGTTGTCTCAATAAAGATGGAAGCACCCTGCAGCCATGCACAAATGCCCCTTCCTTACTGTTCCTTTCATCTGCTCTCTAGGTGGTGGCCCGACGCTCAGATCTGAAGCTTGTTGTCACTTCGGCCACCATGGATGCAGATAAGTTTGCCTCCTTCTTTGGGAACGTTCCTATTTTCCACATTCCTGGGCGCACTTTCCCTGTTGATATTCTTTTCAGCAAGGTATGCTCAATGTTGCAGAGGGAGGTTCTGTTGTGACAGAAGGGGGTTGTGACTTGGATGTACTGTAGTCTGTGGTGGAGAGAAGATGGAAGAGGAGTAGCTGTGCTATGATGCAGCCTTCCACGCAGGACAAGGCAGGTGAGATTATTGGTGTCTGTAACCTGGGCTGTGCCTTTCAGACCCCACAAGAGGATTATGTGGAGGCTGCAGTGAAACAAGCCCTGCAGGTCCATTTGTCCGGTGCTCCCGGAGACATCCTTGTCTTCATGCCTGGCCAGGAAGACATAGAGGTAGGCTGTAAGTGCAGGCACTGTCCTACCCTCTTGTTGGTTTAATTTTATGTTTACACCCCTCTTTGTGTCTAGGTGACCTCGGAGCAAATTGTGGAGCACCTTGAGGAGCTGGAGAAGGCGCCTGCTCTTGCTGTGCTGCCTATCTATTCTCAGCTACCATCAGACTTGCAGGCCAAGATCTTCCAGAAGGTGCTGATGTGCGCTCTGTGATAGGAGCGGGGACAGGGGAAACTGGTGCAGGGAAGGCTACTGAGCATGAGTGAGAGGTGCAGACATGCCTTTTGTCTTGCATGTGGCGGGTGAGAGAAAGTGTGTACCCCCCTCAGCTACTCAAGAGTCACCCGTGTCCTTCTGGGTTCTGTACTGCTGCTCTGCACTCTTCCTCAGTGGTGCAAAGGCCCTTGCCCAGGGATCTGACTGACATGCAGTGTGCTTGCAGGCTCCAGATGGGGTCAGGAAATGCATTGTTGCCACCAACATTGCGGAGACTTCGCTGACAGTGGATGGCATCATGTTTGTGATTGACTCTGGCTACTGCAAGTTGAAGGTAAGCCAAGATGTCCTGTGGTGTTTATGTCTGTGATCTCTGGGGTTGGGTTGAGGGAGTTCTGTGGTAGTGATCCAGCCTTCCTCTTCAGTCAGTTCTTCTTGTGCCCTGCAGGTTTTCAACCCCCGTATAGGCATGGATGCACTGCAGATCTACCCCATCAGTCAAGCCAATGCCAATCAGAGGGCAGGCCGAGCTGGCCGAACAGGCCCAGGCCACTGCTTCAGGTAGGCATGTCAGTGCTGTTCCTGTTGTGCCTGCAGCTTGGCTTCAGGTTATATATCTTCTTTTTCTCACCGGAGCTGTTCGTTATCTTGCATCTCTTGGGGGATGAGGGCAGTAGGCAGGCGTTGAGGTCTTCTCTTTTGGACCCAGTGCCTCTGCAGAGGAAAGGATATGCTCTGGTTTCTTTCCTTGCCCGCCTTCACTTGTGGCTGTTCTGCCCTTGGTGCTCTCAGAATAACAGCTGAGCCAAAAGCAACTTTCTCAAGGCTTCGCTTTGAGACTGGTCTGTGCCCAGAGCAGGACTGTGCTCGAGAGGGCTGTACACTGTACTGCAGCCCAGGTGCCCTTATGTGCTGGGGAGGCCAGACTTTGGCCAGGACAGGGGATCCTCCTCGGGGTCCTGCTGGCTGGCCTGGTTGAGCACAGGGTCACTGCCCTGTGCCATGCCTGGCTAGGCTGGGCAGTGGCTGGTGAGTCAGTAAGGAACACGGTGGCCTGAACAGGGGGAACATGCTCTTGGCATCTGTCCCCCAGGCTCTACACCCAGAGCGCCTACAAGAATGAGCTGCTGACAACCACGGTGCCCGAGATCCAGCGCACCAATCTTGCCAATGTAGTGCTTTTGCTCAAGTCCCTGGGTGTGCAGGACCTGCTGCAGTTCCACTTCATGGATCCACCCCCTGAGGACAACATGCTGAACTCCATGTACCAGCTGTGGATTCTGGGGGCCCTGGATAACACAGGTACAGGCTGCTGGGGCAAACTGTCAGCCCATGGGGCTGGGACCTGCCCAGCTGCTGATCCCTGTGCTGTTCCTGCAGGTGGTCTGACCTCAACAGGACGTCTCATGGTGGAGTTCCCACTGGATCCTGCACTCTCCAAAATGCTGATTGTCTCCTGTGACATGGGTTGCAGCTCTGAGATCTTGCTCATTGTCTCCATGTTGTCTGTGCCTGCCATCTTTTATCGGCCTAAGGTACTGTTTGCTCTTTCAGCAGGTTGGGGCCCTCCCTGCCCTGTAGGGTTTCTAAGAGCAAATGGACATTCTGAAGTTGATCAAGTATTATAACCATTCTAACCAAGTGTGTGTAATAATTTTTTATCAGTTTAAGAACATATAGTTATAAGTTAAGCTTTAAGTTTATGGGTTGTATTTTTGTTACATTCTGATAAGTTATAAGTTAAGCTTTATTTTTGTTAAATTTGTTAAGTTTTAAGTTAAGGATTAAGTTTATGGTTTGTGTTTTTGTTAAGTACTGATAAGTTATAAGTTAAGCTTTAAGTTTTTCTGTCTCTAAAAAGAAAAGAGGAGAATTGTGGGGGGTGTGGGAACGTGTATTGGCACACCCTGAGAGAACTGTGGGAACTGAAGGGATACATGTCTGGAGAGAGGAAAAGCACCTGTGTGGACAAGGCCTGAGAAAGGAACCTTGGGATGTGCCTAAAAGATGCACCCTGGCAAGCAAACAGGAAGGGATGCAGGCAAAGTCCATCAGCCAATTAGGGGCATGTGAACTGCTCGTGCTGCGAGTGAAGGGCCAAGAACACGTTAACGGGTGTGGGTGATTTCATTAGTTTTGGGGTATAAATATAACTGTATTGGAACAAATAAATGGTTTCCCTTCCTGCTTGATCATATTGATCGTGTGGCAGAGTCCATGATTGAGTTCCCGCACTGCCCTTTGACTAACTAATGTTCTTTGCTTGCCCTTCAGGGCCGAGAGGAGGAGAGTGACCAAGTGCGGGAGAAATTTGCTGTTCCAGAGAGTGATCACTTAACTTACCTGAACGTTTATCTGCAGTGGAAGAACAACAACTATTCTACATTGTGGTGCAACCAGCACTTCATCCATGCCAAAGCCATGCGGAAGGTGAGGCTGTGTCAACGAGCCTGGGGGAGGGAGCCTTATGCAGGAGAGGGATCCGAATGCAACTCACCTTTGCAGGTGCGGGAGGTGCGTGCCCAGCTCAAGGACATCATGGTGCAGCAGCGGATGAGCCTAGCATCCTGTGGTACTGACTGGGATGTTGTCAGGAAGTGCATCTGTGCTGCCTATTTCCATCAAGCTGCAAAGCTAAAGGTGAGTGGTGTCTGTGCTAGTCTTGGGGCTGAGAGGCCCTGCCTGGGAACAGGAGGGCTAACCACACTTCTCTCTGCAGGGCATTGGGGAGTATGTGAACATCCGCACAGGCATGCCCTGCCACCTGCACCCCACGAGCTCTCTGTTTGGCATGGGCTACACACCAGACTACATTGTGTATCATGAGTTGGTCATGACCACCAAGGTGAGCTTGAGCTGAGGGCTAGCAAGAAGGGTGAGGAGTGCTCTGAGAGAGGGGGGAGGGCTTTCCTGTGATGCTAGGATTTCTCAGAAGGGCAATTCTTAACCTTTCTCATCTATACTAACAAAGGCATGTCTGTGTCACCTGCAGAGTCCTGTTTGTCCCTTTACCAGTATTTTTCCCTGGCATAGGTGGGACTTGTTTGAACCTCTTTGCGGTCTTACCCAGGCCAGTCCATAGCAGATTCTGAGGGCAGGAGGAACTGTCTGGAAGGGGCATAGTCCCAGCCTGAGAAAGGCCATCAGCAAGTGGGGGAGGAAGGGAGCTGCCAGGGCTCTGTAAATGGTGCCCAGGCCCTGAGAGCACCACCTTACTACCCTGGTCTGTCCTGTTGCTGCAGGAATACATGCAGTGTGTCACTGCTGTGGATGGAGAGTGGCTGGCAGAGCTGGGCCCCATGTTCTACAGTATCAAACATGCTGGCAAGTCACGCCAGGTGAGTCTCCTGTCCGGGCCAAGCTGGCAGACAGCCGGGCCACTGCCTGCCTGTTGTAGTGCTGTGTATGTGGGTGTGTGTGTGTGTGTTTGACATGGAGGGCACCTGCTGGCCAGTCCTTTGCCAGTCACTGACCTGCTGCTGCTTTGCTGCAGGAGAACCGCCGCCGTGCTAAGGAGGAAGTGTCTGCCATGGAGGAGGAGATGGCTTTGGCTGAGGAGCAGCTGCGTGCCCGTCGGGAGGAGCAGGAGCGCCGTAACCCACTGGGCAGCGCAAGGTGGGTGCTGGCCCTGCCTGGCTGTGGGTTGCCTGCTTTAAGAGCAGGAGTAGTGAGCTGCATGGAGGATCCCACCTTCCCCACGGGTGTTCTGGTGCAGGGAAAGGTTGTATCTCCCACTCATGACCCTTGTCCTCTCCTGGCAGATCTACTAAAATCTACACCCCTGGGCGGAAGGAGCAGGGGGAGCCCCTGACACCACGACGCACCCCAGCCCGCTTTGGCCTCTAGGAAGGCAGTGCCCGTTGCTTTGAGGCTTAAAGACTGCCAGGAGCAGCTGAGTCTTAGGAGAGTGCCCAGCTCCTCTGACCACTCTCCTCTGTGAGGCTCTCTACAGCTTGTGGCCTGGGAAGGCTTTGGGGCTTGGCACTGATTTTGTTACGGAACAGAAAGAATTTTATTTGTTTAAAGGTTGGTTGGTTGTTGGTCTAATCCTGGATTTGTTTTGTGCTACTTCTTGTCCTGGAGGCGAGTGCTGGGTGGAGGCAGCTGGCTGGTGCTCTCAAGTTGTTGGCCTGTAGAGCATGGGACAAGGCACAGAATTACCTGGCCCTGGCCCCTTGGCCTATGCTCCTGCCAAGGCAGTTCTCCCACCACCCATGCCCTGGGCAGGGAGTGGGTGCCCAGCTGTCCCTGTACACACCAGACCATAGGCCCAGCCCTGTTTCAGGCCAGGCTGTGCCAGGAATTGTGCTCACCTTCAGCTGCTCACAGTGGCCGTGCTGCTCACATCTTCTGAGGGCGAGGTACATCTTTTCCTCCTGCACCCTGCCCAGTGTCACTTAATGATGCCTGGAGGAAAGGCAGGGGAGATGAGGTGATGCAGTGGTGCAGACAATCCTGCTCTGCTGGCCTTGCAGGAGGTTGGGTAGTCCAGCAGTGTCCGTCTGTCCCATACAGCCCTGCTGGCAGCAGGAACTCCAGTAAGGCTTCTTGCTCACATCTGCTCCTTCGCACACTGGCTGATGTTGTGCAGCACCAGCTCCCTCTGCTTGTGTGGCCTGCGGCTGTCAGAGAGTGCCAGGATGTGGGAAGTGCGCAGGGTTGTCATCTGTGTGAACCAGCATGTGACTGATCTTCCCAGCCTCTGTGTGCCTGGGGCTGAAGGCAGTTGGAGGAACCAACCAGCCTTGCACTGCCCTTGCACCCCCTCCTCTCTGTGCCACTCCCCTGCGCTGAGCTCTCAGAGGAGCTGTTGACCACTTCGACTGAGGCCATTGCTCCATGTTTCTCCCTGTCCAAAAGGGTAAACATAACAGGAGCAAGTTGTTGGAAATGAAATTTCTCTATGCCTTTCCCTGTCTATGCGGCTTCCCAGCACAGAGCAATAGTGTTTAGACAGCCAAGGAGACATTTTTCCCTCTTAAAGCACCAGATCAATAGTGGGGAAAAAAACCCCAAACCCAACCCTCTGTGTCTCTGCACTATAGTAAATGTGAAGCCCTCGGGCCCAGGGCCACCCCAGCAATGTGACTGCAGTGGCTGTGGGGGGTGGGTGCCTGTGCAGTGTGGCCCCTCTGCTCTGCACAGCACACATGGGGCACAGCTGGCAGGCCACACCGCAGGGGCACATCCTGGCAGGGCTGCAGGCCACGAGCCCCAGCAGCTTCTTGGGGTAAGCACAGCACCTATGGGTGAGGAGAGGCTCTGAGGAGGGAGATGAGCCTGGCTGCCAGCCTGGCTGCTGCTGCTGGGGGAGTTGACAGAAACCCACCTCAGCAGGCACATGTGCAATGCCGACCTGCTGGGGCGAGGGCAAGCAACTTTGCCAAAGGGCAGTCCTACAGGAAACCTCCAGCCAGGGCGGAGGAGAACGCTCAGGCAGTGCACAGGGGGTGGACTCGTGCTGGCAGGAGGAATCAGTCTACAGTCTTGGTGGGCAGTGACCTCACACTGGTTCCTGGGGCCCAGGAGACCAGCCCCAGGAATGGGGCTGCACAGTGATGCTGCTGGCCATGCCTGCCTGTGCCACAGGGCCCCGGTGCTGTCCCTCTCGCTGATGCTCAGCGCAGCTTCCCAGGTGAGGATTTTATCTGGAAATTTCCAAGGCCAAGCTGGGCCCAGAAGGTGAATGCAGATGCACCATAGTAGAAATCCTCGGTTGCCATGACGATGTGCTCCACTAGCAGTGCCAGCCATGGCTGTGGGAGCAGGCGCAGCACCAGCAGTCCTGCCAGCACTGCCGCTTCACCCCCACCATGCAGAGCACCACTGAATTCAGCACTAATTTCTGCTGGTGCAAGGGAATAAATTTCCCTGCAGATTTCAGTCTTTCAGGCAGTGGTAGCCAGAGCACAGAGCTTCCACAGCTGCCATCCTCTGCCTTGGTGCTCTGTCACGGGCTTACTGCTGCTTTAATTAAAGCTGGCTGTCCTCTCTGGCAGCCCCCTGCATGTAGCACACATGCTGGGACTGAGCCCAGAGCAGCCCGCACTGCTCTTCATAGTGCAGCTCTGCCCAGCACACGGCACAGCTCAGCATGGCTTGGCATCGCTCTGCCGTCCCACAGCAGCACGCAGCACTGTGGCCTTTTTGCAGCCACTGCTCATCTGGGCCTTTGCCACCTCATTTTCCCTCGTGACTGGATGCAGCAGCCCTGGCTGTGCCACCAGGCTGCACCTGCTGCCAAGCTGGTTATTGTATGTGCTGTCTGCGCTGCATCGTGCCACACGTGCTGAGCTGTGCCGTGCTGTGCAATGCCATGTTTCACTGTGCAATATCATATAATCATAGAATGGTTTGGGTTGGAAGGGACCTTAAAGATCATCCAGTTTCAACCCCCCTGCCATCAGCAGGGACACCTTCCACTAGACCAGGTTGTTCAAAGTCTCATCCAACCTGACCTTGAACGCTTCCAGGGAGGAGCAGCCACAGCTTCTCTGGGCAACCTGGGCCAGTGTCTCGCCACCCTCACAGTGAAGAACTTCTTCCTAATATCTGATCTAAACCTCCCCTCTTTCAGTTTAAACCCATTTCCCCTTGTTTTGTCATTAAGTGCCCTTATGAAAAGTCCTTCCCCAGCTTTCTTGTAGGTCCCCTTCAGGTATTGGAAGGCTGTTATAAGATCTCCCTGGAGCCTTCTCTTTTCCAGGCTGAACATAAAATATGTGAGGCTGTGACGCATTGTGCCCTGCATGCCAAGCTGTACTGAGCTGTGCGGTGCTGTGTGGACCTGGGCACCTGCTCCTGAAGCCGGGGAGCTGCGGTGGCCTTGTGCACTGCGCCAGTGTTTCTAGAGGTGACTATTGGCCACCTGTGCCTGGGCACGTCTGACTCACTGCTGTACCTGTCCTTGCCTCCAGCTGATGTGCTGCCCATCCTGCTGCCCCTGGGCTAGCTGCTGCGGGGCTACAGGCAGCGCCTGTCTTGGTCGGGGTCAACCCTGCTCCAGCTCCTTGTGAGACTGTGGGGCAGCCCCACAGCCCTGACCTACAGCTGCCTGCCTGCGCTCGTCTGGTGCTGGGAGGACTGGAGGGCCAAACTGGACCCTTGGCTGGGTGAGCCGAAACCACGCAGTGCTGGGCTGGGAGCTGTCTCGCTGTAATTACTGCCATAATGTTATTCTTTTCAGCGCCACGTTAATTGAAATTAAACAGCTGCCACGTTCTGGCTAGGACAAAAGTGAATCTTTTTTTGTTCCCCTCTGGTGTAATGAAGACTGACGTGCTGAGAGAAAACAAAGGCAATCCAGCTGCTGCCTCTCACCAGCACATACGCCAGCAATTACCGGGGATCCCGCGAGCCAGCAGAGATGCCCCAGAGCACCCCACAGCCACCAGCCCCCAGGCAGCCCAGCCCCCGTGTCCTAGGGTGCTCCTGCCCAAAGAGTTTGACTGGGGGGGTGTGGGGGACAGGGTGAACATGTCACAGGGGATGCTGGCACAGGGGCAGCAGGGAGAACAGGGTGCCCAGGCACCAAGTCCAGGCTTTGATCCTGTCTGTTAAGAGGCATCCAGCTGCCAGCTGTGCCCCAGGGCTTCTCCTTGGCCCTTCTGCCCTGCTGAGGTTGTCCTATCCCTGTGGGCTTGGCTGGCTTCAGCCTCCCAACCTTCAGTCACCAACCAGCCCATACAGCCCCAAAGCCAAAGCTGAGGCAGCAGCAGTAGCTGAAGAGGGTGTTTCTCTCCAGCCTTAAGGGTTTTTTTCTGTTGTAGGACTAGGAGCTTGCTTGTGATGCCATTCAGTACTTTAAAGTATGCAAAATGAGGTGCTGGTACAAATCTCATTAACATCCGCCTCCAACATCATTAAGATGTTTCCAAGAAAATTAATTGAGAGACTCATTAAAAATAAATTAAGAAAAATGTGTTGCAGAGCGCCTGCTCTGAGCTCGTAAATCACAGCTCAAAGCTCCAGGCCGCTGTGCAGGCAATTAACGCCAGCCAATTTGTTTTATCCTGACTGTGAAAATTAGAAAGAAGACATGGAGATTAGATTAGGGATGTCTGTCAAGCGGAACTCGGAGTGAATATTTTAGGATACAAAATGGAAATCAGGAAAACAAAGCGGGGACTTCATTCGGAAGAAGGCAGAGGTGGGGAGGCAGGAGAGAGATTTAGAGATTTTTCTGTTTCAAGGAGTGGCACCGTGTCTGTGTTTAGATATACACGCGTCTTGTGCTCCCACTACCAGCCAGCTCTCCATTCACATCTGTGCACCGCTAGTCCTTTGTGGCTGTGTGCACAGACACCGCCTGCCCCTTTCGGGAAGCCCAAGTGCATATTGTGAGTGCGCTTTGAAGTTGCTGTGTATTACCCAGCCTGAACCAACGTGCTGCCTATGCAGGCGCAGATTACACACTTGGATTAGCAAATACAGTACAACTGGGTGAGACCAGTGCTTGGGACTTAGTCAGCTTTGTGCCATTAGTACTCCTTTGTCCATCTCTAGCACCTTCCATCAGAGGATCTCAAGCTACTTTATCTTAATGAACTGAACAGCAGAGCCCTTCTGCAAAATGAGCAAGTGTTCTTATCCCTGTTGTGCACAGGAAGCTGAAGCATAGAGAAGTTAAAGTCTTGTTTGTAACTATGTGAATGCATAATTAGCTTGTGCAGCGGCAGGCGTCCTGTTTGCACATACCAGTAGTGTGCTGGGCACACCGATGGCTATTTGTGCAGCCAAACGTCCATCCGTGACTGCGGCAGAACCAGCTGTGCTGCACACGAGGGGACGGTTCGCAGATGGGCATGTAGACAGCAAACAAAAATGCAGGTCAAAGCATCCTGCCTGTGATCAGCTGCAGAACAGGAATGGATCTGGAGTGACCCGGCAACGTGGCCCTGGAGCAAACGCTGCCTCTTCCCCCTCCTGGACCCAGCTGCTGGGGAGCTGACGGGCAGCTCTGCTGGCTGAGGCCCTGTGTGCCGCTCTCGGATGTTTTGCTTCTCTTCGCCAAGTGATGCTGGCCTCCTCCATGGCCAGATATTATTTCCTAGTGGCCATCCTAAATGGCCAGTTTTTAGAAAGCAATGGTAATGCTTTTGCATATAAGAAAGAAGAAGGTCCCCTGGGCAGGGCAGACTTTAAATCCCTATTTTCTTTGCTTTCTTACCTCACGTTGTCCAGACGTTACCGATGCTCATGTCCTGAGGCCCAACTCCATAATACACCTGATTGTTTTGGGTGGTATTTTAAAAGGAGAACTCGCCAAGTATGTAAACTGTTTCCTAGCTTAGAAGTCTCCTCCCACATATTGATCTGCCTTTCTTGGATGGCCCCTTCTTTACAGTCTCCATAAAACCGAGGGAATGCTGCCTTTGTGCAGCTACTGTATGTCAGTTAAGTTAAACTTGAGTATTTAATGTGTATGTGAATAATATCCGCCCCCTCTGAATCCTGTCTGCTTTTGACAAGACGCACAGTGCAGAAGGACACAAGCTTTGTCTCAGGGCACAGCGGGGCAGCCAGAGCCTCCACCAGCATATGCAGCCTGGGCTGCTGGGACCAGGCTGGGTGGACCACTGCTGAGGGGCCACGACGGGGATGGCTGTGCTGCGGGTCTGTGACAGCAGTGGTCCCCGGGGAAGCTGATTCATCCAGGAGGGTTTCCTAGGTTATTTGTGGTTTCAGCACTCGGACCAAGCAGGACTGGAAACAAGGGAGAAGGAAAAAGGGGCCACTGGAGAACAGCTGGATATCTCCAGCGGGATTTAATGGGGCATGTGTTTATTGTCAGATCTGAAAATAACAGAGAACCAGCTTGCATCTAGAGCTAGGCAGCTCTTCCACCTCAAGGGACAGAAAGAATGTGAGAAACCACAGCTAAGAGAAGTACAGACGTCTCCATGGCCATCCATTGATGCCAGCTCTGTGACAGTGCAAAGTCCAGAAAAACAAGTGCCCTGGAATTCCTTTGGGGAAGGGTTAGTGCAGAGCTCCTTGAAAAGCTGCGGAGAGCTGTATCACTTGAGGATTGCTGATTGATTTTAGTGACAACCTCAACACAAGTGACATGTAGCAACCGTGCAGATCTGGCTGCATGGAGCGCTGTAGCATCGTGCTGCAGTGTGCTGGCTCCCAGCGGAACGATTCCTGGTAGCCCAAGCAGGAAGTGTGGGTGAACCAAACAGGCAATTGCTAAAATGGGGTAAGAGGATGACAAGAAAAAAGAAACTGAAAAAGGGTCAGAGGCTGAAAAGGGGTGGGAGGCAGAAAAAAGGCTGGGAAGCTAGCAAGAAGTTAGAGACCAAAAAGAGGTGGAAGCTGACAAAAGGTGGGAGGACCAAAAAGGGCCAAAAGTTAAAATGAAGAGGCTAAAGAAGGGTGGGTCAGCAAAAAGAAAGTGGGAGGCTGGGCAGGGCCAGGAGGCTGACCAGAAAGTAGAGGCCAAAAAGGGGCGGAGCTGTGGGGAAAAAAAAAAGAAAAAAGAGAGAGATTGAAAAAGGGTGGAAGGTTGAAAAAGGGATGGGAGGCCTTCGAGAAAGCAGAGGCCTAAAAGTGGTGTGAGGTCAATAAGAAAGTAGAGGACAAAAAGGGATGGGAGGCAGAAGAAGGGTGAGAGGTAGAAAAGGAGTGAGGGACGTCAGCAAGAAAGAAAAGGGCAAAAAAGGGTGAGAGGCTGAAAAAGGGTAGGAGGCCAAAAAAGGGTGGAAGGGCAAAAAGGGAGTAGAGTCCAACAAAGGGTAGAAACTGAAAAAAGCAGTGAAGCTAAAAAGGGATGGGAGACCAACATGAAAGGCCACGCACGTCATTTTGGTCTCCCATCCCTTCTCATCCTCCTACCCCTTTTCAGCCAATAACTTTCTTGTTGGCCTCCCACCCTTTTTTGGCCTCTAATTTCCTGTGTCTTGCACACTC
>NW_010309449.1:17503-18162 GCF_000700745.2 Antrostomus carolinensis
ACCCTCTTTCCGCCTCCCACACCTGTTCAACCTCCATTTTGGTCGACACTTTGTTGTTCGCCTCCAAACCCTGTTAAGCCTCCCACGTTCATGGAACCTCCCACCCCCTTTTAACTGTCAACTCATTTCTGGTATCTACTCTATCGTCAGCCACAAAACCCTTTTTTGTCCTGCCAGTGCATTTTGGAATCACACCCTTTTTCAGCCTCTACTATCTTGTGGCCTCCCACTCCTTTTCAGCCTCGACACTTTGTTGTTCGCCTCCAAACCCTGTTAAGCCTCCCACGTTCATGGAACCTCCCACCCCCTTTTAACTGTCAACTCATTTCTGGTATCTACTCTATCGTCAGCCACAAAACCCTTTTTTGTCCTGCCAGTGCATTTTGGAATCACACCCTTTTTCAGCCTCTACTATCTTGTGGCCTCCCACTCCTTTTCAGCCTCTACTTTCTCCTTGGCCTCTATTCCCTTTTTCAGACTCAACTTTCTCCTTGGCCTCCCACTCATATTTCTGACTCTACTTTCTCCCTGGCCTCCCATCAAATTCCAGCCTCCCACACATCATTGGCCTCCCAACCCATTTCGGCCTCTATGTCCTTGTTGGCCTCCCACTCCTTTTTGGCCTCTGCTTTCTCCTTGGCCACCCACCACTTTTCAGC
>NW_010309450.1:0-223 GCF_000700745.2 Antrostomus carolinensis
GCCCTCCGGCTCCGGCCACATTCCTACCGAGCCGCCTCCGCCACAGACCGGAATGTGACGGGACAAAGGGTGCTGTGTGCCCATCCCCCCCTCCCTGTGCTTCCCCCTCCTCGCCCATCACCAAACTAAATGTCCCCTTTCAGCCCTGGGCACCCAACACCCCTTGTCCCCCTCCAACCACCCGCCCCAGCTGCCCGGCGCCCATTGGCCCGAGGCTGGGGGG
>NW_010309450.1:399-1920 GCF_000700745.2 Antrostomus carolinensis
GGGGCAGGGGCAGCTTCCTCCTCCTCCTCACCGGGCTCCTCTCGGCGCTGGGTAAGCTGGGGATGGGGGATTGGGCTTGTTGGTCCCCAAAATCTTAATCCTGGATGCTGGGGGGTATCAAGGGGGCTTCAAACCACCTCGTTGTGGGACTGGCAGCCACCCACATGTCTGGTTTGGGGACTGTCACTGGTGGTGACAACACTCCAGGGTTGTATCTGTGGGCTGTGAGGTGAATCCCAGCACCAGTTGCCTCACTGGGGACAAGGAGAGGGGTGCTGGGTGCTGCTCTGTCAGTGTCCCCGGGGTGTCAGCCAGCGTTGGGACATCGTCCCCTTTGAGCCGGCCATGGGGACGCCAGGGTGGAGTGTCCCCACAAAGGCACCCGCAGTGACACAAAGAACCGCTGTCCCCTGCCAGTCCTTGTCCTTTCTCCAGGGCTAACAAAAGCCCTTTGGTGGCAGCACGGGGCTGGGCACGGGGCCGGTATAGGGGGCACAGACCGGCCAGCAGCCCCGGTGATGGGCACCATCCTCATGCTGGTGTCCCCTACATGGGTGTGACGGGTTTGTGCCCCCCTGGTAGGGCCATCCCCGACGTCCTCCATCCACGTGTACACACCACGGGTGGTGTACGGCACCGTCGGCTCCCACGTCACCCTCTCCTGCAGCTTCTGGTCCAGCGAGTGGATCTCTGAGGACATTTCCATCACATGGCACTTCCAAGCTGAAGGCTCCCGTGACAGCATCTCCGTAAGCATCCCCCACTCTGCTTTATGGCATGGGGTGACCCTGCTGTCCCCAAAGCCACCGTGACCCTGATATCCATGTGTCTGTCCCCATCACTAGATATTCCACTACGCCAAGGGTCAGCCCTACATCGATGATGTGGGCAGCTTCAAGGAAAGGATGGAGTGGGTGGGTAACCCCCACCGTAAGGATGGCTCCATCATCATCCACAACCTGGACTACACCGACAACGGCACCTTCACCTGCGACGTCAAGAACCCTCCTGACATCGTGGGCAAGTCCTCCCAGGTCACCCTCTACGTCTTCGAGAAAGGTACAGCACTGCTGGTCCCCTTGGTCCCCTCCTTGCCCTCAGTGTCTCAGGGGCTGATGGGACACTTGATGTCCCCACAGTCCCCACCCGCTACGGTGTTGTGTTGGGTTCCATCATCGGTGGGGCTCTGCTCTTGGTGGCTGTGGTGGTGGCCTTGGTTTATCTCATCCGCTACTGCTGGCTGCGGCGGCAGGTGGCCCTGCAACGACGACTGAGGTGAGACCTGCCTCTTGATTGGGGTAAAAACACCCCAAAACAGGGTTTTTGGATGGGACTGGGTGGGGTTTGACTTTTCTAAGATACTTTTTTTTGGTGTTTTCACCCCAATTTTAGTGCCATGGAGAAGGGGAAGCTGCAACGATCGGTCAAGGACGCATCCAAGCGCAGCCGGCAGGTGAGCACCAAGGGCTTGGGGGAGGGAAAATCACCTGGGTTGGGGGGTGAACCCCTCACTTATGTTTT
>NW_010309450.1:1971-2220 GCF_000700745.2 Antrostomus carolinensis
GGGGTACCACGATCCCCACAGGCACCCGTGCTCTATGCCATGCTGGACCGTGGCACCAAGGCGGCGAGTGAGAAGAAAGCCAAGGGAGCCCCGGGAGAGTCCAGGAAGGATAAGAAATAGCGGTTAGAGAGCAGGGAAGGTACCGAGGGGGTGGGCACCGGGGTCCCCCGACCCCCCAAAATCGTCATGACCATCGAAATGGAGCTGCGGGGGGAAGCTGCTGAGGCTGCCCGCCCCCCACCCACCACC
>NW_010309452.1:0-237 GCF_000700745.2 Antrostomus carolinensis
GCCGCAGAGCCAGCGGCACCGAACGCGGCTGAATTATTCACCAGGCGGCGGCTGGGGGAAGGGGGACGAGGAGGCGGCGAGAGGGACGCGGGGGGACTGAGGACAGAGGGAACCGAGCCAGGGAGGGAAGTCCTGGCACTGCCTCCTCCCGCCACCGAGGCGAGGGCCGGCGGAGCTTCCCGGAGCCGGTTCCGCGGTGCCACAGCGAGCCCAGCCCGCGGCGCGGGGAGAGGCGGC
>NW_010309452.1:327-4841 GCF_000700745.2 Antrostomus carolinensis
AATATCCTGGGGCACAATTTGTTTTTAACAAAAAATACGTCAACAGAATAAAACAGAAAAAAAACCCCACCCAATAGACAAAAAATAAAAGAGCCCATTTGTGGTTTAAAGAACATAATGTGAAGTCAAATTGGGTTAATGTCGCACTCTTTTTGTAAGTCAATTTCGATAATCCTACGTAGTAGATATGATATAGCATATATAAAAATATATTAATATATGTATTAAGGACCAGGCCAAACCTCTGCCATCACCAGAAGACTCCCTTAGATTTCACAGATAAATAGATCAGGAAATAATCCTGATACCATTTCAAACTATTTTAAAAACTTTGTAAACAAACACAAGTTGTGTTTTCCTGGCTAATTCTCAGCCAAACATCTCCAGACTGTCCAATGTTTGGGAATTAACTCTGGATATTGCATTATCAGAACAGTAGATTTTTTTAATCTCCTCAGGTTATTAAAAATTGTTTTAAAAAAAATCAATCAGGCACATGCATTTTATGAGTTTATCCAGCGAACAGATGAGTGTCTGATGTGTCCAAACAACTTCTGACTACAGATAAGTTTTCTCTACTTGAGCACCCTTCAGGCACGCTTGGGACATGACTTTTTGGCTGTCCTTTTCAATGCTGTCTGCTTTGCTCTTTCTAGGAAGCCGCATAATAAAATACAGACACTTTGATTCTACTGGATTTTTGCCACACCTTGGGTACAAGAAGCCATAAAACCAGAGAGAAAATAAACAGAAAATGCCTTAAATTCAAACTGAGCTCCTTTAACAGCCCCTTTTTCCCCAGATTGTTCTAAGACTAAAACTGCTCTAGACCTTCCTATCTGGAATTGCTTCATGTACAGTAACAATTATTCTTCCGAATGGATTTCAACACATGTGATGGAAGGAATTTTTCTTTCCTTTTATCTTACCTCCTTTGATGGGAAATTTCCCCCCCTGCTGTGAGTTACAGCAGGGCAGTTAACCATTACAAAAAGAGCAATTTCAGGGCCAGGGAAGTCAAATATGCTGCAGTTATTGGTTAACACATTTCTCCACTTGCTGCTGGGTTTTTTTTCTAAATAATAAAGGGGAGAACCAAGCATCTTACCATCCTCGAATTAATACTTTCTAACATTGGTCTCTTGCAACTTGAAAGGCAAATTTGTATTAAAAATATGCTTATGTGTAAAAAACAAAAATGCTGATGACCTTCACACTGTTCTGTAGTCAGTTTGTTCATAGCGATAAATCAACTATCTGCTATTTTCTACCAGATTTTAACACTTCTGGTGATTTTAGGCCTCCTTTGCAATCAGACATCATCTTTGGCACATGAATCAGCCGCTGAGTATTTTACTCATGTACCCATTTTGACGCTTGTGACCAGAGCACTGTGAGCCTTAAAACCGCCTACAACTGGTGGCTGAAATCTCTGTCCAAAACTGGGAGCACATTACAAATCCTTTGAAGAAGAATTGCAATGCAGAATTTTGCCCATGGTTTAACCTTTACATGGCTAATAGCTGTGCCTCTAAAGACTTCATCTTTCAAATTCAGCTGCCCACATTTCTGCCCTCTACCCCTTTCCTTGTGCTGCAGTAACATCTCACCATTTTCTTGCTCATAAGGGCAACACCTTCAAATTCAGACCCTGAAAAGCGACTATTACCATCCAGCCCACCGTGGCCTACAGAGACAGAGTGAAACATTTTATTTACTTTACTAAGAGGAACAAAACCAAACTGGAGTGTTTCCAATACCATATAAATTAGCATGTTTTCCACCTTGCCTAAGTACGACCACTGACTGAAAGCAAAGAAACTCAAATGCTTCAGCCTGTGATAGCAGGACCTTTGCCCATGAGAATCTGCTCCCTCCAGCCTTTCCTGACCTCTTATCCTCGCTATTGTTTCAGTTTCTAAGCTAAATCTCCTGTTACATTCTCAACAGTAATACTGAACCCACTGACACGATGAAGATAAATGCAGAGACACATAATCTCTTTATGATGGACTCATATCAGACCTCTCATCTTACTTGAGGTTGATGCGTGAGACCATGACAGTCAGGTTGTGTGTCAGGATGGACCTGAGGTCACGTAACCAGCAGTTGTTGGGGGATGTGATGAGAACAGAGCCATGGCATAGCGACATGGCATCAAGCAGGGTCCCTTTTTCTGTGCCAAAATGCCGTGAGGTCTCTGCCATCCCAGGACCAGGAAGGATTTTGCAGCTTGTTGCAAGTCCCTGACAAGAAGGCTCGGTGACAGCAAAACATGAGGTCACGGAGACAGGAACATGTCCTAGTGCTGAAGGAAAGACTGACAGAACGTACAGAAAGGGTGAGGGTAAAGTTTGTAAACACAAAGAACGAAATTCAGCTCATTCTGTTGTACACAGTGCTGAGAATCACACCCAATAACTACCCCTTGGTGCAGTTTATCTAAAAATCAGACAAAGCAAGAGCAGCCACTTCATTCCCAGTTGTGATTCTGGGGTAATTGGACTGTCTGCACTCACAGTTTAAAGGACATTAACACCGCGTGGTTCAACTCTCACACACACTAACTGGGAGAAACAAAATACTGATGCAGCTGTAAATTTTAAAACCCACGTCACAGCAATTTCACTTACTTATATCAAAAACTTCTTAGAATACCAGGATCAATTATTTTTGCTTAAAAAAAACCCCAAAGCACCAGACAATGACAGTTGAAGCTACAGGTCTTTTCTAACAGTATTCTTCAGACATCTGAGATGATAAAGGGTTACATGGCAAACCCTTAGGGGCACATGGGGGAATGGTTCTCCGTGGAGAAACAAACTCCAGGTGATTAGCTTAAGCAGGGAAAAAGCTGGAAAATACCTTTCGTGTGGTCTTATATAGAGTAATGAAAGTGAAGTCATCCTTTCCAGGCAAAGATGTTTCAGCCTTTGATCAAGGCACCTGAGATTATCCATTGAGTATTCCTGATTCATTCACATAAGAGAAATTATTCTAAATATTATATATTTTAAAGTTTCCATAGGGTCTTTCCCTTTCTCTATTCTTAATTCAGCTGCACTCATCGTCTCCTAGACACTCATCCACTGTATGGAAACAAACTTTTGTTTTTTTTAGTTAATCTGTTTTGTTTGTGGTTGGGTTTTTTTTTTTCCCCTGAATAAAATGGGGCTCCTGTGAGCATTTCTTTTAGGAGAAGAAACAAGTTATAGGTTCAGGCACATCTTTGTATTTAAACAGGGTTGATTAAATGTACAAATCATACGCTGGGAGATAATTTCTCTCTAGACAGACATCTATATGCCTCTCCAATATAATTTTACCAAAAGGTTCTCTGAGCTTTTCTTCAGTAGAGATCTATAACGATGCTCTGATGATTTCCTTCTCTTTCAGTGTATGTTTCTTTGGTGCCAGTGTTTCTCCTCTTTCTCTTCCACATACCCCAGCTGCAGTCAGACCAGTCCCTCATGTCTGCACTGACATTCAGCTGACAGTGGAATTGCTTGCTCATGTAATTCAACCTCACAAATTATTTGGATGTTAATTTCACAACCACACAAGCCTGTGCAGGAGCCATCCTCTGGTTTTGAGTGAATGGAGAGCAGCTGTCCTGCTCATTTGTGTTAATGAGCTTCTTCAACAAACAGCAGGTGAGTTTGACCCATTATTTGTTTGTTTGTTTTTATGAAATACAGCAAACTGCTCCCAACCCAAAGGCTGGTGCTGCAGGACAGACAGAATACCTGACACACGCGTACAGCACAAGCAACAGGCAGCTCGTTGGTATTTAGAGCTGCAATAAACAGATGGTAGTTCAGCAGCAGTATAAAATTAGCTGTGATATCTGTGCTTCATCGCTTATCCCTGGCTGCTGGTTCACATCAATGCACTGCCTTCCCCTCTAAAGACAGAGGGGATGCTTGGTCTGTTTATTGTCTAACCTTCCAGGCAATTATGATAATGACTGATAAGGCAGCTGTAATGAGATACAATACTGATAGTCACTGATATACTGGCCTATTCTATCATACATATCAATATATATATATGGTGTGAAGTTAAGTCATCTTATTTCTGACATTTCTGTTGTGTAAGCAGCCAGAATAACAAAGGAAAACCCCTTTGTTTATCCTTCCCCCTTTTTACTGAAGAGTGGGAAACGCCAGCTGTGTGAAACTTACTGCAAATTCACTAAATGTGAATTTCTGGCAGATATTCTTCCTTAGCTGTCACATTATGTTCATTTCCTGCCCTCCTGTGGTATTTTCTGTGCTGTGCTGGCACTTCCAAATATTGTTTAAGTACCTCTGACATCCAGGAGTATCAAACGAGTCTTGTACATGCTGCCACCTGCTGCGATTAACCAAAACCAGAGCTAAAATGCTCCATTTCATTGCAGGAGATTTCAGCTTTTTATCAAGCATAAGGGGGCCAACATTTGCCTTCAGGCAGGCTTACCCTAAAACCGAACACTTCTCCTGGCTCCAGTGCATATATTTATTTATATATAA
>NW_010309453.1:0-12899 GCF_000700745.2 Antrostomus carolinensis
TAAAATTGACCTCTGGAGTTGAGAGAGTCGGGGAAACTGTAGCAAGAAATAGAAGAAACAAGCACTGCCCAATGCAATAGCCTGCAGAGGAGTGTTCCTAGAAAAGAGATGTCTCAGCAAACTACCAAGTTACTGCAAGGGTGAGTTACCTGAACTAGTTTTCTTGGATTTCCAAAAAGCTTTGAACAAGATCCTTCTCAAAGACCCCTAATAAACTAAGGCTGATGTTAAGGAAAAGGGGAGATCCTTTATAAAATAAATTTTCTAAGGGTAAGAGAAGAAAAGGTAGAAATAAAATACAGTTTTCAGAGTGGAGGTTATGTTCCTGTAGGGAACTGTACCTTCCAATGTACTCATAAATGGTATAGAAAAAGAGGTGGCTTGCCACAAATGAAAACAAGGAGGTGCGAGGATATCACATAACTCAGTGATGGGGCAGTACGATGAAAGATGAGGTTGAGCGCTGAACAGACAGAAGATGTCAGGGGGACAGTTTCCCACAACACAAAAAGCTTACCATCAGCAAGTAATGTTCAGTTGTATAATGAGGCTGGTAAAAGATCCGGATAAGTTCTCATCCTATTTCTACCATTCCTGAGGGTACAGGAGAAGAAGGTGACAGCGGCAGAGCAGATCATAGCCATGGTCTCAAATCAACAACACTTTTCTGAGTAACTCTAAGAATACAGCTGGAAAAAATAAAATAGTTCTAAATCTGGCAACATAACTAGTTTTATTTTTAGGCTGTTGTAAAAATACAATGCTTAAAAACATCAGTGGTAATGGAAATTTTTTTATGAGACCCACCTCTGCCCTTATTCATTAGCTATGTCAGTGGCTAGAATAAAATTATTTTTCATTACTTTATTCTATTGAATTGACCTAGGATAGTGCGATTTTAATCTCTACTTTTCCCTGGTAACATCTAGGACACATCATATGGTCTTACCTCCTTATCTACCATTATGTTTTTGATCCTACTTTTCCAAACATCAGTTTCGTTTCCCCAGTCTCTGTTTCCTGCAGCACCCAACCATCCTGCTCCTTCTGTAAAACCTCTAGAAGAGGGGAAGGATTTTGTATTTACAGGAAACACAGCTTCCTAATGGGAAATGTTTTTGCCAGACACCCTTAGGTAACTGAGGTGCAGCACCCATCAGGTAAAATACGTTCTCCTCCATTTTGAATGATCTTCAGGCTGAGCAGATACACAAAAGCACTAAACGTAGGATCCAAACACAGAACTTCGGTTCCTCTATTATTTCTGAACTCTGTTGAAATTCAGAACTCTGTTGCAAGAAATTATCATTGTTCACATTTTAAACAGCAGAATCAGGGCAGCCCAAGTCTTGGATGAGTTGCAGCTGGATCCCCTTGTTTTTACAAACAGATGGATCTTCCTACCCCTTGAACTTTGCAGGCTTGAACTACATCTAAGAAACATGCTTAATGTAAAGACTGCAGAACCTGGCAGAGATGTAAAATGCCACCTGCAGCATTTACCCAGTTTATTTGCTGTAATCCCATATGACACGGTGCAAGGAGAGAGGCGTTAGTTATCCAAGATTCATTCTGGTATCAGAAAACATAGGATTGTACACAAGTCACGCTGGAGTGGAAAAAAAGAACAATTTCCATTAGCAAATCTGAAAACAAGTGCATCTTTTGTTTTCTGTTGGAACAGGGTCCAGATCAGGCTAGTTTAAGTCACATTCCTGGAGGGAGCACGCTGCTGCAGCATGTCATATATCAGATCTAGGCATGAACCCATGAAAACTAACACTTGCCACAGGTGTCATAAATTCTTTGTTTTCCGTGTCCCAAGGGATTTTTTTTTTTTTTTCAGTTTGCTGGTAAATGTTATCTGACAATGCCTGAAATCTAAAATCCTCCCCTTGCAGAGGAATGAGCCAAGGGTGGCTACATAAGTCTCAGCAATGTAAAGACCTCCTCCCCTCCAGAACTGAGTGCTGTGCCCGGCTGGCTCCTGTCCTGGCAGCTGACCAGGCTGCTGGGCAGCCCTAATTGGCATCTGGGGTTTTGTCCTGCCAGAGCTCTGCATTAAGACCATTCAGCACAGAAGCATTGCCCCAGTAACCACCCCATCTGCACTGAAACTCTTCCATGCAAGCTGAGGGGCACTTTAATCAGGATTCACTTCCCAGGCAGTTTGGTTAGCTCAGTTAGGTTTTCAGCATCCCAAGGAAAACAAACTGTCAGAAGGAGAGCAATCCTGCATGCTAAAAAAAAATCCTCCCTCAGTCTGCCTCCCCAAAAGAACCGATCCAGGGTTACAAAATGCCTCAGCTTGTAGCACAAAGACATGAGATGTGTGTCAAGCACAAGAAAAATCATAACCAAAATTTGACATGACAGATAAACAGAGGAGGCATTAACAATAGCCATTTTTTTTCATAGCCTGTTCAGATCCCTTGGATAAGAGCAGGCACACGATTAACCAAAAATTCTAGCCAATAGCTGATGTTATTTCAGGATTTTTCAAATGCTTCAACTAGAACCTTGTCAAAATAAATGGTGGATTTGTGCTGTATGTTCTTATATGGCAAGGTTGATCCATGCTGATACTATTACAGTGTTGTAAAGCATAAAATCCAGTTAATGGTTTCTGCCAAACCATGAATCAGTTGCAAAATAATGACCTGAAGTATGTTCTTTTTTCCATTCTCTAATATTTCTTCACAGCACAACCCAAACAATTGCTCATAATTAAACTGATTGGAGGAGCAGACACTGGCAGGAAATACACTGCTGGCACTGGTTCGATAGCACTTCATTGTACTGAATTTAGAACAATGACATCAGTTCCTTTCATTTTGCAGAAAAAGATGAGGGGGGCTGCTTTTTTATCTTTTGCTTTCTATGAGCAAAATCGATGTTTATCATGTCTCCTAAAGTAGATTAGTCTATTTTTAATGAACAGCATAAGAGCATCCCTGGGTACCCTGATGCCTTTACTCATCCTGTTTCACCTTCATTATGGATGCTTTACATTATTAGTCATGACCCATCAGGTTTTTTTCTAGGAAAGCATGAGTAGATCAGCTTTTAATAGTCGATGGACAGAAAATTAAACATATTATACAGCAAGCAAACAAATGTGCCAAGTGAAACTGAAGTCCACATTTAAAACTACATGATGACTTGTGAATTCTTATAGATTCATAGAATTATTTAGGTTGGAAAAGACCTTTAAGATCATAGAGTTCAATTATAAACCCAGCACTGCCAAGTGCACCACTAAACCATGTCCCTAAGCACCAAATCTATACATCTTATATATACCTCCAGGGATGGTAAGGCAAGCACTTCCCTGGGCAGCCTGTTCCAATGCTTGACAACCCTTCTGGTGAAGAAATTTTTCCTAATATCCAATCTAAACCTCCCCTGGCACAACTTGAGGCCACTTCCTCTTGTCTTATTGCTTGTTATTTGGGAGAAGAGACCAAGACCCATCTCACTACACCCTCCTTTCAGGTAGCTGTAGAGAATGATAAGGTTTCCCTTTAGCTTCCATTTCTCCAGACTAAACAACCCCAGATCCCTCAGCTGCTCCTCATAAGACTTTTGCTCCAGACCCTTCACCAGCTTCATTGCCCTTCTCTGGACACACTTAAGCACCTCAGTTCTTCCACATCTATGGAGCAAGAGCCATGCATATATATTATAGAATGTAATAATATCCCAGAGCACTGTAGGGAAGCTAAAACTATGTTTTGCTCTTGAGCAGACATGTTCTGTTGAAACAAAATTCAAGCAGAGACCAAAGTGTATGCTGGCACCTGTAGAGATAAATAGTCAAAAGAACACTACATAAAACCATGACACTGTCCCTTCCATTTTGCTCTGTAGTTTTGTGCCCAAGACTAGTCTTCATTCCCAGCATTTTAGAAACTTTCCTTTCCTACACAAATCTAAAAACATTCAACTCTACTTGAGTACCTATATCTCACAGCTCCGTACATAGACAGAAGCCATATTTAGGAGGTCCTTTAGCAGAATGAATGCTCTGTATTCCACTAAGCCAAATTTTCAGATCCCATAGGCACCCTGAAAGAGCAGGCAGCGATTTGTCTTCATTCTGCAGTGCACAATCTACTGGGTAGCTCAGAGAGAGAAAGAGGATGGGGTGACCCAGCAGTGGTTTCTTGCTCCCAGGAGAATATGTGAAACCTTGGGCTTGTACAGAGGTCAGTCACAATCGGGCAGTCAGTTAGTTATTCGTGCATTCAATTAAAGTGCTTTTGCTCTCACACATGCCCAGAGATGTAGCACTTCACATGAGTGGCTGTGAATAGATCTTTGAAGAGGTTCTCACAGAATGAATGTACCTCTGTTTCCCCAAAGTGCTGAATAGAGGGCAAACTTGGTTCAGAAATATAATCTATATTAGTATATTTATAACAAGTGAGATCTGTGCATTCATATCTCATTCATTACCCATGCAGACCTTGAAACAAAATCCAGAGCGGTTTTTTTTTTTGTTTTTGGGTTTGGGGGGGGGGGGGGAGGGGGGAGGACTTGTGAATAGAGCACTGTGCAAGGAATAAGGAAGATATGACTTGCATCTTGCCTTCTGCAAATCACTGTTCCTTTGCCCTTCTCTTTCATGGTCCTAAGTCTCGTCTACCTGAATTGACAGCTCCTTGGGAGCCACAGCTGTGGCTGATGCTCCCAACTTCAGTAGCACTATCAATATCAAATATCATTAAGAATATGATTTTGTATGTATAAGTCACAGAATTGGAGAATTGTTGAGGTTGGTAGGGACCTCTGGAGATCATTTAGTCCAACCCCCCCTGCTCAGAGGACGGTCAGCGAAAACATGTCATCAGGACTATGTCCAGTAAGGTTTATAATGTCTCCAAGGATAGGAACTCTACAGCTTGTCTAGGCAACCTGTTCCAGAGTTCAATCGCCTTCATAGCAAAAAGTTTCTTATAAGTATTTTTCCTGTATTTCAGCTTGCACCCACTGCTTTTTGTCCTTTCACAGGGTACCACTGAGAAGAGTCTGCTTCCATCTTCTTTACCCCCATCTCTCCAGCAGTCAGAGAGAGCTCCCTCTCTCTCAGCCACTCCTTTTAAGTAAAATGTTCCAGTCCCTTCTTCTCCCTCCAGTGTGTCCATGTCTTATACCGAGGAGCCCAGAACTGGACACAGGACTGCAGGTGTGGCCTTACCAGTGCTGAGCAGAGAAAGGAGAAGGATCCCCTACCTCGACCTGCTGGCAATGTTTTTCCTAATGCAGCCCACAATGCTGTTGGCCTTCTGTGCCACATGGGCACACTGCTGGCTCATGGTCCACTTGATGTCCACCAGGAGCCCCTGGGCCTTTTCTGCACAGTTGTTTCCCAGCTGGTTGGCCCCCAGCCTGTCCAGGTGCTTGGGGCTATTCCTCCCCAGGTGCAGGATTTTGTACTTCCCTTTTGGTGAACACCATGAGGTTCCTGCCTGCCATCTCTCCAGCCTGTCACGATCATCACTCTGAATGGCAGCACAGCCTTTTGGTGTATCAGCCGTGCTTCACATTTTTGTTTCATCTGCAGAGCAACTCCCAGACCCAAATAAACATGATGTGGATTGTAACACAGGAACAGAAGTATATTTTGACTTATCTTCCTAGTGGATTCTGGTTGTATGGGTTGCACAGCCCCAAAGCTGCTGAGGCCACCTAGACTTTAAGATCACCATCAGCTCACTCGTCAGAGGCATGGTGGGGCCACTGTGCAGAAAGGCCATTTGTCTTGTTCATGCTGCATCATGCCTTTCTCAGTCATGAGAATAAATCAATTACACGGGAAAACGAAGGAGAAATAACAGCTGCTCATTGCAGAAGTGCAGCAGCTCTGAGATACAAGTAAAATGTCAGTGGTTGTTATTGGATTTTTTCCATTTTGTGGACAATCTCCATTTGCAGTTTATCTTTCTGTATAAGAAGGAGGGTGCCTACTTTCTATTTATATCATTGCTGGGAAAGATTCAGTGTTTTGATTTTATTAGAACACTATTAAAACAGAAACATTCCAGATCCCCAAACTGAAAGATAAATTCATATTCATGTTTGTGTTTCCCTCTAGCCTGTGGTCCCTAGCAGAAACACTCGATGGGCACAGTGTAGTGTAATTGCTTGACTCATACATTTGTACCTAGCATATCCAATGCCTTCTCCACCAGAGAATCCTCTATGAGTAAACACTGACATTTAACTATTTTTAAAATTAATCATAATTTAAGTTTCCAGATAACTCAGGATGTCTTTTCAGACAAGGAGGATTGCATTTAGATTCCTAAACAGACATAATTAAATAATGATGTGCTTGAAAGAGAGGGATGTTCTTTTCAGGTTGAGGACTTGATGAAGATCAGCATGTGACAAAACAGCTTCCCGGTTTGCCAACAAATTTCCTGACTATTCCCAGCCAAATTGTTTAATCTGCTTCTTTTCCTATCTGCAAAGGTGGCATATTCCTGCTTCTCTTCTTTCTGCTCTTTAGCTATCTGGATTGTAAAAGGGTAAGAGCAGAGCAGTACTTGGCAGAGGTTACAGACACCAGAATAAGGGACCAGCAGTGCCACAGGAATCACTGGTTTGTACTTAGGATGCTTCCTACAAGGGCTGAACACTTCTACCCTGTAGATTATTTCAGTACACGCTACCTTTAGCAAATGCATTTTGTTTCTCTTTGGATCACATTGTTCAGAACTTCACCAGGAGGTGTTTTTCTGCCCTCCCATCTCATCTGCTTTTTAATTTTAAACATCTCTCTGGAGCAAAACTTAGATAACATGTTATCTCTAACATAAGAGAAAGTTTGGAAGTACACAGAATACTTATCCCTTGCTAAATCAACCACCTCTTGGCCTCAGAAAAAAAGAGAAGGGGGGGGAGAAAAAAAATTGTTTCCACACATTTTAAATTCCATTCTTAAGGTGAACTTTGTTTGTGATATGCTAGGAAGAGATATGTATGAACAGGAAAAAATATCCTGAGGCAAACTACTGAAGATTAAAGTTAGACCTGCATTTATTTGGGACTTTTCAACGTACTCATATACACTGACTTTTGCATTCTCACATTGCATTCTTCATTTCTCAGTTTCACTCACCATAGGGAACAGAAGTACCAAATAGTCATTGTAATTTTTTCACCCAGAACCATGAAATCCAAGAACAAGAAAACCAACCCCCTGTGAGCAAGAAATGCCATGTCTATTTTTCCAACTCTGCTAGTCATCGCTCTCCATACAGCCTTCAGTTTAGTGAGAGGAAAAGTGCTGGCAAAGTGCCATAACCACTTCACCAGACCAGACAACAGAGTTTGAGATTTGAGAGGAGAGTCACCATCAGAAGCGCTGAAAACAGAATGTGTTTTGTTATATTAATGTTTATTGGAAGCAAAGCATCACCAAAGCATTTCTGAGGTAAACCAAGACTAGCCAGGAAACTATCACATATGTTATTTTTAATATTTCCAGTAATTTAACTTTTTTTTTTTAAACTATAGAATTAACATCAACACAAGTGCTTTATACTGGTGCCTTAGAGAACTGTGTCAAGAAATACCAGCTCAAGAAATGCCCTGATATCATATCCAGCCTGACACACTAGCTTGTCTCTTTACACCATTTTGCAATGTCCCTCTGTGTAAAGACTCTCTTGATGTTGTATTGGCCTGAAGAAGCACTCATCATCATCTGCTTTGCTGCCAGAAGAGAGCCCTGCCAAAGCATAGCTATTGCAAGAGGCAACATCAAATCTGAGACTCTTTGTTTTCTTTTGGTTGATCTTCCCACCCAAAACACTAACTGAAGAAAAACCTTGACAGAAAACACAACTAAACACTGATATTTAAAAAAAAAAAATATAACTTTAACTTGATTTTTTGCCATCTTTCTGTGGGCTTGATCAAGTCAATCCCAAACTCACCCGCCACCCACCCACATGCCCCAAGCCAGAAAAACAGCTTTGTTCTACACAGTACTTGCTGCTCATGCTTTATTTGGTAAGTTCTGTCAGTTATTTTTACTTGAATTGCACTCTTATTTCAGACTTTAATTAGGAACTATGCTTTAATATGCTTTTTCTTTGACATCCATCGCAATGGCATTTTATCACTGTAATATAGCATCCTTGGACAGCATAGGAACTGGGACAAAACCTTTTGTCTACAGGCACATGGATTGCAGCTTTATTTCTGCTATTCTAAGAGGTATGAATAAATTATGCTATAATTTTCTTTGACATGCATTGTTAACTAGATCTCTCCAGCGATAGGCACAGCTGGTGCTCCAGTCAGACTACACATGTGAGTTTACACAGTACAATTTATGGCAAAAATGTTTCCTTGCAAGTTAATATCACAACAATAAAATTATGTCTTCTCCTCTTGCATTTTAAGCCAACTGATTTTATCTCTAACTCTACCTTCCAAACAACATATACATCCTAGTGTTGGACTGCAAATGACCTCAGCCTGGTAAGTTCATATACAGGCACTTAACCACAAAAAACCACCACCAACCCCCAAAACAGAACTCTCCAGATCATCACTTGATGTTAACACAGCTGCCTAAAATATTGCCCATCCAACAGGTGCTTCTAAACGTTTTCAGTACTTTAACTATCAAACCTTACATAATTATTGCATAATTATGTATTATTTCCAGAGGTTTGGGGTTGGGTTTTTTTAATGGTCAAATGACATCACTGTGCCTGAACTCAAACTCCCTCAAGATCATTTGAGTACTCAGTTGAAAATATTGGCTTTTATTTTTGTGGAGCTGGAGACCTCAATTTATACCCTAGAGTTTAATAACATAGCATTCAAGGACAGAGTCTGACTACTAATATATAAAGATATAATATGAAAATATATTCTTGTATACAGAACAGCAGGTATCTAAGACAAGGAAACGATTTGTTAATCTCTGCCATTCTGATTGAAAAACTCAGCTCCAGCTGGTAATCCCCCTTTTTAATTTGCATTGCTATTTAGGAAATTCCTGACTAATTGTGTACTTCTGCTGGTATTTCACTAGACAAGAATAACATAAGCCAGTGAAAAAGTTAAAACAAAGGAACGGGTCTGCATTATCTACCTGTCTTTTCTGGCAAAAATAGTTAAACTCAAATCACGTTTAATAAAAAACCACAGGAGACAGTTCTGCCCCTTCCAACCCAATGGTATTTTCTACAAAAAGAGAAACTTTTCTCTTTTTCAAAGACAGTTTTTAGAGGAATTAATTTTAAATTTCAGCTTAAGAAAAAAAGGAAAAAAGAATCTACTACCTTCCATTATTAGGAGAAATGAATACATCTTCAACAGTCTTTCCAACACAAAAATCAAGGAACTTCGTGAATAAAGAAACATGACCAAACAGGAAATCACCACACACAAAGTCCTGCCCTTGACAGAAGGTTAGAAAAGAACAAATCACATCTTACAGGTCTGAGTCCCACTACTTAGTTACTCCTATGAGGTACTTGCATCCTGTGACAGCTAGCATAAATCCTGGTCCATCTCCATGGACCAGCAGGACACGCAAGGTGATGGCTCAGCCCCACTTTCACCTCCTGTGCAAGTACTTGGAGTTACAGATTCAATACAAATTTACATGTGTGCACCTTCAGAAAACAAGATCAGGTTTCCCAAATCCCCACCTCCCACACTCCTTCAGAAAGTTCCTGAGGAGGACACAAAGCGAAAACGCTCAGATTCCTGACAAAGAGGAAATGCAAGAGCAGGTAACGGGTGATGTTGTTATTGATAACTATTCCTGACTCAGTAAAGCTGCAGACTTTGGAAACTACTGGGGCAATTCTTGCCCTATGCACGGCCGTCAGTCCATGACACAGCAGCTAGCTGAAAGAAGCAGCCAGCTTGAACTTGAGCCCGATGAAGCCACCTGGCAGTAGAAAGACGACAGGTCCCACACGTGCAGAACCTTCCCAGCACCAGCATGGTCTGGCCGGGGGAAACGAGGCCTCTCGCTGCCAGAAGTGAGCATGCCCAGCTATTGTGGAAGTCTTGTTCTCATGCAACTGGGCCACCAAGCAGTGGTGGCCAGTGCTAGCTCTGCCCAGACGGGAAATCAACCCCTGAATTATGTGGGGGTAACAGATTATTAAAGATTACTTCTTCATTATTTCATCTCCCAGGTAAACACAGTTTTTGTATAAAAAATAAATCACATGGAGAAGCCTGTGTTGACCAAGTGACCACATCAGTGCACTTAGGAAGGCTTTCCAGCGTCTGAAAATTGTTAGGTCAGGCTAACGATCTTCCCAAACATTGGCAGAAGTAACGAGGCATGGTCTCCCGACAGGCCGTGTCTCTCCCACGGCTGCCAGGCCTCCCGGCCGAGGAGGCAGCTGTGCCTCGCGGGGACCATGGCCGGGAGGTTCAGCCCGAGTTCAGGAGCTGCGGCTCACACACCCTCTTCGCCATCTGGCCACAGAAAGCATCACTCCGGCTTTTGTCCCAGAGCCACACACACGGGCTGGAAAATGCAGTTTGCTCGTTTGAACAGGAAATGCTGCAGAGCTGCTGTGCAGTTCGGAACAACTCTACCAAGTATTTGCAAATCTACTCTGCAAGGAAAAAACAATAAAATGCGTGGAAATGGCACTGGCTGCTGCAAAATTAGCATTTTGCAAAAGGCACAAGGCTTGCCTGACTTAGCTGTGGTCTGTTTACTGCATCTCCTTGTTATTTTTACAGGACAAATTATATTTAAAACTAATGTCTATGTTTTGCTCTTCAGTTCCAATATAATAAACTGTGCTCTGGGTTAATTTTTGACTGAATTAAGAGCTATTCCAAGAAATATTAATCACACCTAGAACTTAACATTTACTTAATTATTTTTATTTATGCATGGCCACCCTCAATTGTGCTTATTTAGAATGCAAATAGAGAAAAAAAAAACCAAAGCAACCACACCGAAGTAATGAATAGCTCATGTCTTTTGGGAAAACTCCTTTCTGCTAGCTTCCTCTGATCCATGGGACACTTGAGAGGAAGAGAAGCGTGTCCATGTGGTATCCTTTTCAATTACTCAAGTTTTTAAATGGTTTGGGACTTGAGGATGTGCACGGCCTGCCAGAGTGTCCCATGAAAGATGTGTTTGTTTGCACTGATACCAGTGGATCCCAGTAGGATGAATGAGGAGAGAACTCAAAGGAAACAGGATTTGCAGGTGCCTTGCAGAGGTACATGTGACTGGGAGCAACACAGAGGGGAACACACCTGCTTGTGCCTGGGGTTGCTGCTGAAGGATCCCCCAGGAATCCTCAAAAGCTCCAAAAGTCTTTGGGAGCAGTAATGAGACTGGATTCTCCACCCATATTACATGGTTTGCATTTCCTGAATGTGACTAGAAATGGTTTGCATTATACGATGGCCCATGCTTTGTATATCCCTAAAACACACACAGTGCACCAAAAGGGTGTGTGAGCAGTAAAAGCCAGCAGCAGTGGAACTCCAAAACCGTTCATGAAAATCCCATCCCATGTTACCCTGAGCTAGAAATAAGTTCATTAATTTGGGGTGGGATTTGTTCTACTTAAATTAGCCATCTAAAGGTTAGTTGGTGAGGGCTGAGCTAGTCACTTTGGGATCCTCAGCCTCAGTGGAAAGCCATGCACACTTCCCCAGAGGCATGATGAATTACAGAAACACAGTGAAGCTTTTTTCCAGAGCACCCTTCCAACAATGTGCACTTAAGGAACTTCTGAGCCAGCGTTTTCAGCTTTGTCTTAAAACCTTTCCAGGGATCCACTACAGACCTCTTTCTTCTGTTAAAACTGACCACTTTCTCCTACACTGTCTTTCCTTGCTTTCACTGTGCTATTTACCCTCGTGAAGACCTTTCTTCTGATCCCAAAAGGGCTTACTTCTTTGAGAACCTGTTAATTTTTTTGGAAAGCCATGTGGTCTATCACAACCTTTTTCCACACTAACCGATCATTTCAAGGGCTTCCAGGCAGCTTGTAAGGTGTGACTTCCCTCCAGAAGCTAAGCCAACACTTCCATAGGTTTCCACTAATATATAATTTATTATTGCTTCTATCATTTTTTCAAGTCCAAACTGATCAGCAGTTTCCCAGCACTTACCATTACCTTTTAAGAAAAACCTTGTGTTATGTTAGACACTTTTCAATCCTTTCATGTTTACATGAGATGACTCCAGGTAGCAGCTCAGCTACTTCACTCTTCAGTTCCTGCAGCAGCCTTTGGTGACCACTGCCTACTCCTCATTACCTTGTTTTGTTGATTTGGTCTATAAAGCTTCGTATCAGCATTGCTAGAAGCGAAGCTACACCCCCCTTTTCTGGTCACCAAATGTGGAGTTGCTAAATATTTGCAGTATTTACAAGCCTATTTTTTTCATCCTCATTTTGAACCGACTTCTTTCCTGTCTTATACTTTGATCATAGGCTTTTAAATCCAGAGATATTTCTTTACCATATGAACTCATCACCCTTAGAAATAGCCCAGACAGTGCAAACTCTTCCATAGGTCCCTACATCCACATTACTCTGCCAATATGAGGACTTGGAAAAGCCATGATCAAGCCCCAAAAAGGGGAAAAAAAAAAAAAAAGTGTTGGATATTTTTCTAAATGCTGGAAAGACCATTGTGACCCCCAACAAAAAGCTTCAAGTCAGCTTTTCCTGTCAGGACAGAGCTATCATCACTCTGGCTGCCTCCTCCCGGAGCAACAAAAAACATTGTAGATGCTGACAGGGCCTGATTTACGGTTTGGGGTTCTTACTCATATTCAATCATCCAAGTGCTAAGAACACATCTATTAACTTTCTCGTACTTACTCATCCAAGATGCCAGCTAAGTTACGCAATGCACCTTCATCACTCTTT
>NW_010309453.1:12926-54897 GCF_000700745.2 Antrostomus carolinensis
CTTCAACCTCCAAATACAGAAACACTGTTTGAGCACCCCGAGCTGCAATTCAGACTGTTTAAACTATTTCAGTTCAGAAGAACTACTCAATCATGAAACCCCCAAAACTCTTTTAGCTTCAGGCCAGATACCACTTCATTTGCAAGAGCCTAACTCTGAACAAGTCTTAACAGAAGAACTTCAATCTGCATAAAAAATAATTCAACATTATCAGCCAACACATATTTTCATGCAAGTTATGTCAAATTTAAGCTGCTGCCTCATCCATTATTTCTGAAGAGCTCCCTTTTCCTCTGCAGTGTTCCTCTTTTTAACATATATAACTTATTTTTCTACAGAGATGAGTAACTTACCTGCATTTAACCTGCCAACACTATTGGAAAAAGAAGCAAACAACCAAGCCAACCATCTCTCCCATCACCATATCTGCAAACAAGTTATTCAAATTCAGCAGAGAGAACAATTTTCATTAGGAAAGCACCTGTTCCTTGTTCTACAAAATTTCACTCACCTTGTGTGAAAATATGCACCTAACATCACCGCTCCCTACTACGGCCCGTGGTTAGAGCAAACATCTAGCTGAAGACCACGAGCTCAGATGCTACCCTACAGCCTAAGAACTGGAAACACCTGGAAGCTGTTAGGGCAGCTGTACTGAGATGCAGCAAACCAGGCAATGCTTATTTTCCATCCCTGTGGTTCTTTACAGAACGTTACAGCAAGTGCTCAGCAACACGTCCTCTTGCCACACACTGTGACCAACATACGTAATAAGCACTATGGCCCCTCTCTCCTAGGCAAGCTGTGGGGTGTAGATAGTCTTGCTGGTCCTATGGCAGACATCAGCAGAGGCAGCTACAGGTTAAAGTGTTGCTGCTGACTACGGAATGGCATAGCTGCTTGCATCAGAGTTTCTTTCTATGAATGCATTAATTTTTAAATTAAGATTGCATATAATTTCTTCCCTATGCTTTTGTGAAGAGATGTGCTGCAGGCAAAGCCTGTATTACCATAATGATTATATTAGCATGTAATTAAGAGGCTCATAATATACCTAAACTGAAGAAGCTGAGGATGCTTAGGCCACAAGGCATCACTGGATCTTCTTAATGGTGCATTATTTACTTACAGATTTCATCTGTAAATTTCAGGAAATTCTGTAGACACTTGCCCATTCTGAAGGCAGCAAAACACAAACACAGAAAGCTGAAAATGACTGAAAAAGTAAAGGAGCCTCAAACAGAGACGGCTTTTCCAAGTGCTAAATAGACATTATTCACTAAACAGTACGGTTCTCACAGCCATGGGCTTTCCAGTCCTTCTTTCCTCCACCTCTGCACCTTCACTGCACAGGAGAATCACAGAATATACAGGTATAAGAGTCCAGTTCCCACTGAAATGTTGACTCTACTTCTGGTCATCCAGCAGGCTGGGTGAGTCTATGATCAACTCCTGTTGTTAGGGGGAGGAAAATGAAAGGGGGAAAATGCATCTCTGATGATGAGGTTGCATAAAAACTCACTCGACCAAACAAGGTGGAGAATTGCTTACAGGGCTGATCCTTCCTCTCTCATTTACGCTGGTACCAAAGAAGAGTATTTTTGAGTTACAGGAGAATGGAAATGGAATACCACTTACTTCTTTACAAAAATATTTCACTAAAACTGAGCTGCCTGTCACTTACTGGTAAGTCCACAATATGCTTGTTTCATAAAATTCTGCAGATTTGTCCCTGGGTCAGAGAAGTGCAGAAGACCCAATGTTTATTTTCAGACTTTTGTCAGTACGGATTTTGTAACACAGGGAAGAGAATTTTGCAAAGTCTCTTAGTTTTGGGAGTTCTTAGTATCAATCTAAAGCAGTTAAACAAGCAGGTTTTGGAAGAAGATAAGTAAGGTATAACAACTTGAAAAAGATTTGGGCTTTTTAAAAATGGAATTCCTAGTCCCATTTAATTTACTGTTACTTGGGTTTCCAATACTGGATGATTCTCTCAAGCCCACAAATGGAACTTCCCCACTCTGCCAGTCCCAGCCTCCCCTATTTCACAGTAGCCAACAAACCACAGAAATCCACTTAGTCCTTGGGTTCTTTTTAGCCGACAAGGTTTCTCGGAAGCTGGTGACAGCTCTCGTATTTCTGTAAAGTTACAATACAGCAACGTGAAAATTCCATAAAGTTGCACAATTAATGAAGTATTATGAATACATTTAAAGCTAAGAACACAATATATACACGAGGTGCCCCAGGTATGTGCCAACACTACCTCGTGCAGAATGAGCTGCTCTGTCCATTTGGGATACAAGGATCTGAACTATGCACCTATTGCGTGGGAGCAAGGCAGATTTGCCATCTCTACCTCTTCTCCATCAATCCTGTGGTTATAAAATGCACCGAGAACATCACATGGGGAACCACCTCCTCCTACAGCTGAGACAAGTGCCTAAATTCTACCCTTTTCCTTTCTCCTGCTGACAATCACAGAATGGTTTGGGTTGGAAGGGACCTTAAAGATCACGTAGTTCCAAGTACTGCATTTTCTGGTATATGAAGGGTCAGGTTTAGACTATCTGATTTGCCATGTTGGCCAAATTCTACCTCAGTCTTCCTGATATTATTAAAGAGCATTTTGAATTTCTAGGGGTTCTGTCCCTACTTACTACAGCAACTACCCAGCCATTCTACAGCACTCCCATTTGAAGCTGCATCCTTTTCCCACTGAAAATAAACTATTATTAATCCTTTCAAAGAATCCATGAATGGCAAAAGCATTGAATGGCAACTGAATTACTCTTTATGCCTTTCATACACGGTATATAAACGTCACAGTTTAATAGGGAGAAAGTAACTGTTGACACACAATAATTACATATAATTTCATAAATTATATGATATGTGCAATTTAGTGTTTTATTAAACAAATACAGTAGCTACCCAAAATCTAATTGCTGATGATGGGAAATTACATTAAAGCCTATGTTACTATGGTAATTATTAGTCATCTGAAATGATATATGCCCTAAAACATAATGCAGAAAATTATCTTCCTGTGAAATAAGAAATACAATAGAAATAAAGTTAAGGAACATGTTTATTTTGGAGCTTTCTGCAAGCAAAATTGCTTTGATACAAAATGAGTTCAATGATACAGTGCTACCATCCACTCAAGCAAAAGAAAACCTCACATTTACATGAATGCACTTTATACTTATATTCTTACAGAATAATAGTTCAGATATCCAGAATGTGTCTGGCCTCATCGAAAGCAATGGCACAGAAATGCTGCAAGGTATTGGAGTATCTATCATATTACTGGCGGGTGCTTAATTACCTCTGTGAGTTCTCTGAGAGATGCTGTATAAATAAGGGAACTGTGAATGTGGGTTTGTATTCCTTAGTAGTTCTGACATATGTCCTTTAGTGTTTGTTTAGTTAGCTCAAAATGTGTAATTGTGTCTTTTGGCTTTTTAGTATCCGCTTTTTCTTTTTTTGAAGAAAAATCATGAGGTATCCTTTACCGTTAACTAATGACATAGTGACAGGTCTATTTTATTCAGGTTGCAGAGACTTACTGTACATTCAGTACACTGTACATTCGGCAACTATTTTTTAGTGTACTTTCTACACATTACTGTGTACAACTGTTAGTTTACATTAAAACTCTTGCCCCTTCTCACAGGATACGGCATAAACAAAAACAAATCTGACAAAAATTATACACATAAAATAAGAAGACAAATACACAAATAAGGCCATCCGCAGAATTAAAAATCCACCTCTTGCGATATTTCACAATAATTTCTACATAATATTTTACATCTTATGAACTTAAATACTTAATGCAAAAGTAAAAGACCTTTATGGAGCCAATCATATTATCTCTTCAAGGACTTGTCCAATTTGCTGGCTAGTGGCCTTCTCTGGGGAGTTGGAATTTTAGAAGGCTTGGCTGATCCTGGCCGAGAACCTGCTCGGGGTGTCGCTCTACTTGTAGCAGGAACAGTCTCTGACATATCTGAGCACACTGACTGGATTTCTGAAATGTCAAAGTCAGATGCGTCACTGCCTCGGCGGCTACTTGACCTGCTGCCAGCCTTGCTTCCTGCTCGGCTTCCAGGCCTGCTTGGAGTTCTTCTGGTTTCTAGAAAGAGAAAAAGATATCCACCAATCTTAGAAGTAAGGATGGACAAGGTGTGCAGGTCTCTCCTAGGTCTTTGGCAACCCCAAAAATTGCTCATTGCAGAAACCAAACTTTAGACCTCTGCCAGAGAAGCTGGATGATGATCAAAGTTCATCTCTGTATTAAACAAGAGCATAAAACAATGCCGTATCTCCCACTGAAGAGAAGAATATGTGAGATCAAATGATGAGATATAGTTAATTTGTCACTAGCACATCTCATTAAAAATGTATTATATGGGCAACTTGTACTGACTTACTAGATATGTATACCCACTCAGCAGCCAGATCCGTTCTTTCCCCTGCCATTTTCTCAGCTATGAATTGAAAGAATCCAGTATCTGGCCTCTCCAGGCATTCAGAATTTCCCAATGTACGTACCTTGGAGATGCAGATGAATATCCCACTTTTTAAATGTGTACCACTCTTCTTTAAAAAATTCAAAACCATCCAATTGAAAGCTGCAAGTAAACAAGTATACATTCTCCCAAACAAAGGGCTGACTAAATGAGCTCTCAGCAAGCCTGCTAGAGTGAAAGCCTGCCCAGACAATGTGCCATCAAGAAAAAACCACAACAAAGAAACTTAAACAGAAAAACATTACTGTGGTTTTTCATTATTTTCCAATTACTTATTGAGTCTTTTTAATCTTGACAAATCTGCTTCCCTGTATGTGTAAAGAACTCAAAGTTGAAACTGAAATCTCAGGTGGCTCATTTTGCAAATCACCTATAACTTAAAAGATACCTCTTCTTTGAACAGGATTTTCCAGTACTGCTCAGGATGCTCTGCAGAGTTTAAGATGTGAGGGAAAGCCAGTAGAGCTATCTTCTATTTTAACCATTTAGCCCTCTCTCTTACACAGAGCTGCTCTGAGGAGCCTGGAAGAGCACAGCTTCACTGCTTTCTATTTTCATATACGGTTTTAAAAAATCTCTACGGGATATTCCATTAATAAGGTCATCTAAGGCTGCTCCCTGCAGTTCTTCTTCCAAAGGAAACAGACAAGTCGTGACCCCTGTGCTCCATCACAGTGGAGCATAACTTGAATACTGTAAAGAACTAAATCCTTTCTTTTTAAGTAAATGCTTCTTCTCTAGTTCCTTAGGCAGATACACTGGAGGTACCATTGTCAAGAAGGTTGCAGTCATGAATTTGCACATCCAGAGTGGAATGTACCTGCTGTGCAACCACGTGAATGGAGGACCATTATCGTGATTATGTGCACCCTTGGCAGTACTAATGTGGAGAGAGGGGAACTTTCACTCCTTCCCACTCTTCTGACATACCCCTCACACCCTAATGTGACCCTAAAAATTCAGGTGGAAAACAAAGCAAGTGGTAGTTCAAGCTCTAAAATCAAGATACTCACCTGCAAACTGAGCTCTAACTCTGGTGGCTGCTGTTGACAGGATGCCACTGTCTTCTCCAGAGTGGAAACCCTTCCCTGATAGATATCCTGGCATTCTGAGTTTACTTCCTTGAATTGGTGTTCCCTATTACAAAAAAACCAAAACATAAAAACCAAAAACCCCAAAACCCCAGGTTTTTTAATTGTCACTACTGAAGATAAGGTCTGCTATTAGGCAGCACATAGCTACTTAGAATATGATCATCAAAATAACATTCACTGTAAATCTGAAATACTGGCTTGAGACACTAGGGACATTTTAATGATGTGAAGTTTTGAACATTTCTTTAGCAGTCAGTATTTGAAGTAGTCCAAATGTAAACCAACAACAACAACAAAATCATTTTAACAGTCTGCTTCACATTAAAATTTTAGCATTCTTTGTGTATATTTCAATGCATATAAAGAAAGAAAAATGCTACCTTCTTACAATTAGTCAAGCACATAAGATTAATTGATGGTACATGTTTTAAATAAACAGAGACAAGTAGTTGAGGTTTTATGTCCGCATAGTTTGTCTTTCCAACATTCTGATTGTGGTTTAGAGGGTGGTAAATGCCTTTGTTTCAATTTTTTTAATATTTTGATGGTAAAAAAACCCAAAATTTCCAAAACTTTGCTAGAAAAAAGCAGAAAAAAAAAGACATAGGACTAATTTTAAAAGTTCTTGTTGTCAATACATCGTCCGAAATATCTCTTCTCCATAGTCTTACCCTGCCTGCTTTCTCATTTCTGTTTTGATTTACAATCTAGCCCAAATGGAAAGATTTCTTTCAAAGTCACAAGAATTAAATCCTTAAATCTCAAAATGCATGCAGCATACTAGAGAGGAGGCACATGAAAGTAAGAGGAAAACTATAGTATTCATATTGATTTAATCAACACAAAAATACTAAGTAAATACCCCAAAAGAAGAACAAACACTGCAGTGATGAATACAGCACGTTGATTGGTCTGGATCCCAGCATCCTGTGTTCTGTGCCTTTGATCCCCATACCATGGTGGGGTAGAATTAGGTACTGAAAACCAAGATCCAGGAGTGTTGGGAGCTGCCTAGAGCTAAACACCAAGCAGAGGCCCAGCAGGAGCCTGTCTGGCAGCTGCCCACTCCCAGCACTTCTGGCACATCTGAACAAAAGAGCATTGAGATGCTACACAGCCGACAATCTGCTGGCTCTGACGGGGACAGTCGCAACGTTAAACTCTCTTTAAAGCCAAGCACAAATGCTCAATGTCCAGCCAGTCACATCTTGGAAATCTCTGCTACACAGAGAGATTGCTTGTGAGGACAAGGAAAAAAGGAATGCTCTCCATTACCCCCACTGAAGCTGCAGCACTTAGGGCAAGGCATTGGGATAGAAACACTGGTGCAAAAAGAAAAAAAGGTCAAGCTTGTTCTTTAGCTTAGCCCTAAACCCACATGTAGTTCTATACATAAAATACATAACCACTGTCTTGGACAGAAAATGCTGCAGAATGCCTCAGAAATTCACTGCAACCTACCCCAACCCCACTTGTTCCAATTATAATCTTAAACCATGGTGGTTTATGTAGAAGAAACTCACTGAAACTACTGGCAGCTGAAGAGCAGGTGAGAAATACGGTGCTCCCCTTTGAAATCAATGCCAACTGATTTAACTTCAGTGTAATTAAATGAAAACAGCACCTTTCCATGTCTATAAACCCTTTAAAGTACCATCAATTAATCTTACAATTCAGTTACCAGCTAAGAGATGAAAGAAAATACAGGAGTATATTAGAAACTGACAATGGACTCAACTTTGTCCTACTGTTAATCATTCTAAGCAACAGCCTCGTGTGCTTAAAGTGCTGTACACATCCATACACACATCCATCCTGTAGTGTGCACAGGTAACACACTCACATAGGAGGAGGGAGGAAAAAGCTTGTTTATGCATCTCTGAGCAAAGCCACGCCAACGTCATGTAAGCTTAGCACCGGAGGGTGTCACGTGAATAGCAACAGGCATCAGAGTGCAGGTTTGTGAAAAGCAGATGCAACAAAGGTGACGGTAGCACAAGCGTCCCCTCACTGAGCCCTCCGTCTAACCCAGGGCAAGAGGAACTCCTACAAGTGACGACTCAGTCTGCAGCCTGATCCAGCTGCAATCTTTTCATTGACTGTAATGACATGAGAGGAGACACTTTGAACTTGAACCCCATTTAAATTTTGGTCATACAGCTTGATTGCTGGCACAATCCTGAGTGCTATACTAGCAGTTTCTATGTAAGTCATGGGCTGAAAATAAGACCAAAGCTCGTTTCCTGTTAAGTCATCAAATACCTATCTTATTAGAGCAACGACTGGTCACTGCCCCCCTAAACGAAACTTTCAGTTGGTGGTAAGATTTATATATCACAGTCAGTCTTTTGTGCAATCTTCTTCACAGTTACTGGGTATTTCTCTATTTAGTGGTTTTGCACTGGAGATCACGATTTATTCATCTCACTCCGGTAGTTCATGAACATTACAGTACATTATGAAAGTAAACAATTTTAGGAGAGAAACCTGCAAAGTATAAGAACTGCTTTATTTTTTTTAAAAAAGGTATTTTTCCACATTTGCTCATCCAATTCATTGCAAACTGTTATGATTTATTAACCATTTGCACTTTAAAAATAAATTCATTGAGGCCGAGTTTTCCTAAAACTCAAAAACTGTAACAAAAAGAACATCAAAAAACAAACAAAAAAAAACAACAAAAAAACTTGGGGGAAGAAAGAAGTAATTTAACAAAGGTCTAAAATAAAGACAATGCATTAATATGCAAAGGATGCTGCAGCTCTGAAGCACTGAAACTCTAGTGGCTGTTAGTGAAGTGACAGTTTTAGTGAAGGAAGGTCATTAGACTAGAATCTCTGTCCTTACTGTACCTCTGCAGAAGACCCTTGATAGTCTGAGGATTCTGGTGGCTTAGAAGGAGTTGACGTTTTGCTGTTTGTCAACCATGGTTTACCATAGTTGCGTGTTAAATGATGGGGTGTCTGTATGAAACAATGGTAAATCAAAATATGAAGGACAGTAGATGGAAAACAATGTAATGGAGAAGGATACCCAGGCTTTCATAGGGACATCAAATGCCACTGTAGAAATAAAAACTAAGCAGAAAGAGCTGATGACAAATGTTCTGAGACGAAGAGACAGCAGAGCTTATTTTTTAAACAAAACACTGAAGTCCATTGCTTTTTCAGAGTTTATTCCAAAACTCCCATTTAGCTCATGCAGCACCTTAAATGTAAAGAATTATTCTCTTCCCATGTTGCAAACAGACAGTAGAGGAAATACACTGAAAATACTTCTCAGATCCTCCCCAGACTACGAAATAAAATTGAGATACTTCTTCTCTATCAGCTAGAGAAAGCGTGAATATTGTTGGAGCAAGAAAAAAAAAATAAAAATCTATACCCCATTTGTTAACCAGTTTAGTTTTATACCTTTCTCCTTACCTTTGGCGTGCTTGTAGCAACTGCTTGTGGGGCAGCTGCCTGGCCAGCTTGACTTGACAGAGAAGTAGATCTGTTGGGAGAAGCACCCCTTGAAGAGGGTCGTGATCTACGGCCCCTTGGTCGGAAAGCTGCCATGCTCTGACTGGCACCATCTGCCAAAATGAACTTTTCACGCAGCTCCATATTCGTCCTCCCTTTAGCTGCAGCAACGAAAGGTGTTCATTTAGTCAGATAAAATTGTCACAAGGCTGTTTATTGTCATTTTTGCCATGCCAACTCCAACACATTTTAACAATAAATAAAATGCATTACTGCCTAATGCATTTATTTTGGACACAGAAGAGTTATGTGCAGAACTCGCTTATTCTAATACTTTATGCCAGCAGGAAAAGGAAGTCAGCGTGATAATGGAATGCTCAACGTGCTAAATCACTGTTAATCAATCAACTATTAATACAGAGACACAACCCGATGAGCAGCTTTACAAACTCTACAGCTACTCATAATAAATAATACTTGCTTAGATGTTCCAAGAAGAAATTGCTAAGTACAAATTACAGGAAAGCAACAAATATATTTATTCAAAACTATGAAGTTATGTAGAGTTTGGCAACATGCAATGGATGAACACAAAATCCAAACTATGATGAGGTAATTGGAGGCTAAGCACTCACACACACATAAAAACACACATATGAGAGAATGTTTCGCAAGAATAGATGCAAGACATGTTACCATTTAACTGTGTCAGTGTGAATGACAATTGTTTTTGAAACACTCTTCAAGCGTATCAAAAAAAATTAGCTTGCAAAGCACCAGCCCATGTAGGAACACATTAAGCTAAATGTGATGGGTGAAGCGTATTGTTAGAAGTATATGTATCAAAAAAGAGGGAAGGAAATGAAGAGAGAGGAGAAGAGGAGGAGAAGGAGACAAAGAGAGGGGTTTGCCAACCTATAGTAGGCTGAGTGGTAATTGAAGAGTTTGATTCCGAACGTAACATTTTACTCCCGTGATGATGAACTAGAAAAAATGACACAGGACATGGGTCACATTAAAGAAAATCGTTAGCAGGAGAAGAAATCAAGTACAGCAGCTGCATATGCAAGAGACTCAGAGCACCAGGCCAAAAGACAGGACTTGGAGCACAAGCTGTCTCTAAGTGCTCTGAGGTGAGTTCTCAAAGATCTCCTAGGCAAAAAGGAAATAGTGCTTGGACAGACTCAGCTGCAGTCCCAAGCAGACTTGTGTAACGATGCTACTTATCTGCTGACATAAAGAAGTGATATAAACTAAAACCATTTTATATGACTAGGCCAAATACTTTTAAAGTTGTTTATGACAACAATTCTTTGCAATGTAATTTATCTGAATACACATGAAGCCCTCGGTGGAAATGCAGATTTGCTAGGTGAAGTGCTCAAAGAAAAGTCTGAACCTGCAACACTGACATCAACAACTACTTTGCACCACTAACTTCAACAAGACAAGGATTAGGTACCAAGGCACAGTGCCTGGATGATGCAATTGACATCAGTACTCCTTTAGACCCACTGTGCCGACTTACTCATCTGCTCATGTACTTCCCATGAAAAAGGGATTAAGTACTGTAGCAAATACTACAGAGATACACAGAATACAAGGTGTATTAAAGAAGACGAGATAAAGTTCCAAAGCACTTTTAATCTGAGGACAGCAATAAGGAATTCCAAGAAATTAATTAGTTAGTAGGTATTGTATCTGTCACTGTCAACCCAAGTAGGAATTACAACAGTCTACCTGTCAATGGGCCTGAGAAAAATGTTTGGGATACATCAAAACTAACCAAGGTAACCTCCAATGAAGTCAGTTATTTTGAGACCTATCTCATTTCCCACTACCCTGCACTTTTGAGGAACAGGAGTAAACTAAGGATGGCTCTGCAGACACAAGTGACTCTGCTACAGTAGGAGATCCAGAATCAGGTGCTAAAGTTAGGCCTGCGGTTGAACACCAATAAATGTAGTATTACTGTCAAATGTATTTAATAATAATATATGCAATATGTTGGTAAGCAAAAGGACTACTTTTTAATACTGCTGAAAAAGTCCTAGATGTCATCAAAAGGTTATGACACTTCTTTTATGATCCTATGAGAAGTTTTATGTTTTATGAAGTTTTAAGCCTGTAGACAAAGGTTTCTAGGCCTTAGTGGCACACTCCATCAGCCCTTACAGAGTTCTGTGGTAGCTTATTTTTCGATTTAACATCCTTGTTTTAGCATGACAACTGCTACAAATGCGAGCTGTCCACCCTCTCAAGGTCTGTACTGAACTGCTTAGAAACCTTGGTCAAATGTGTGAGACAGGTGACATGGGAGGTGACAGTTGATCTCTCTCTTGTGAAGAGTTCCCTTGCCTTTCCTGAACTCCCCTGTGCTATTCTTGCGCTATTACAATATTGATTATAATTCTACAGAACCCCTGAGAGGTAAATCGCAGTACATTTAATACTGATAGTCAAAAGGATAGAATTACCTAGTTACAGAATGTTTCTTCACACAGTCATTATTATACTTTCCGCAATTTTACTACTCTGGCTATTATCTGACTTGCATCTGTCCCACTCCCTTCACAAACAGTTTCTTTCCTATCTCCAACTGTTCCTCCAAGAACAGTGCCAGACAGAGCCGATCTTCCCAACAAGCTGAGATGTCATTACTCTGTACTGACAAAACAACACATTTGGTACAATGCTCTGGTGGGCACAGTGACCGAGTGCTCCCTACTTCCCCAGGGCACAAAGTCCTCCTGACCAGAGCATTTTCCACTTGCTTTATACAAGGCTCAGGGCTCTACGAAGTGGTTCTGGGGAGAATGCCAATGAAAAGACAGGACTACAAGGGCAGAGCCTGAAAGCCTGGGTGCAGCCACTGGCCAGAGAAGTTTTTTGCATTGTTGTTGTTGTTACTCTTCGAGTCAATTGCCTTAATTTGATTTATTGCCTTAAAACTTCTCTCTTGCTGAGAAGGTTTTGTTGGACATTTCTCTGTGCTGTTTCTGCCAAGTCATACAAGCAGCTTATACGCCATAAACTCTATCTGGGCTAAGTTCAGTTCTTAATTACACCACTGTAATGCTGGAGGAACTGCGCAGAAGACACCACAGTTACTCTAGACATACATCACTGCAAGTGAAGAGAATCTTAACCATGTGATTTAAACTTTACAAAAACAGATCATTACATGACATTTAGTGAGATGATGTTTACAGAACTGGCATTTTATACAACTCAATCTCCATCTTGAGACAATGAATGGTGACGGTATCCAAATAATTATCTGCACGTCCATTTTAACAGTTGTGTTACATACCCCTGCAAGGATCATTTTTCACCAAGAACTCATCGAGTGCCATCCAGCCACCTCCAACACGAACCATGACTGTGCTTCTTAGGATACGAACAAGGCGCAGTTGTTGAGAGTCACCAAACTGCAATAAAAATCAAACAACAGTCTGAGGTTCTCATTCATTCAGACGCAGTTCAACGCTGATAGGTTAAAAATCAGATACTTTAAAGTTTATTTTGATATTGAATTATTAGTAAACGCTAAAAAAAATCAGATTTATTTATGCAGATTATTAAAGCTGTTAAGATTTCAAATCAGATGCTGCTGCATTAATCCAAAGGAGATGGCAGGATGTTAAGAAAGAATCTCAGGTTTAATTTTATGCTTGATTCTCAAATGTCTGAGCTCATAAAGGAAGCAAAATTAGTAACATATTATTTAATTGGTTACAGTCTGTGTTTGTGCAAATTAATGAAGACCTATTTGCATTATTTCACTGCTAAAATCTTAAAACTCTCTTCTGCAACAGCCTAGTGTTTAATTATGTCAGCTGAAAGGAACAAAGCATCGCTTCATATATCAGTATGTGGGCTGGAGATTCAATATAATTATGAGTGTTGCACAGTTCTATTAATACCAAAATATAATTTACAGGGATATTTTCAGGTATAGTGTTGATACTGCTCACCTATAGCAAGGTGCATGCAGGGAAAGGAACATTAAAGAAGCAGCGAATGACTGATAGCTATCACTATTGTCCTTTGTTATAAACTGTTTGTCTCTCCTGTCTACACATTGAGGTTCTTCACAATTCAGAGATGCACAAAAACCTGTTTCATACTAACTTGTACTGGCCCATTCTTCCTTTGGGCTGATGGCCAGGTCTAACATATGTTTTGCTCTTGAAACCTGTGTAACAAAACCTTTATGCACTATCTCTATTCAAATCCAAAGAAAACATGACCAAAACGTTGACCCCACGATCTCATGAAAACTAACCAGAAGAATTCAGTACTTTTTAGCTGATGCCACTAAAATATTTATTTTTATATCAGACCATCAGGCCAAGTGTAGTGCTCTCACACGCAAACATGCAGAGCACTCACTGTAACCAACAGGACTCAACTACACCTCCTTGGGACAACCTCTGGCCCTTGGAGAAGGCTGGCCATAGTTCAACTGTACCTACTTGCTCCAGTGAGGGGACAGAAATGCTTTAAATGCAAACCACACAAACGTGCTCCCTGCTTGTTAAATCACTTTAGTTGTTTGGCACTACTTAAGCCAAGAAAAGAGAACAAGTTTAAAGGAACATTACTTTTAGGAACCAAACAAAAGCAAAGCTTGCCATTTAATTCAATAATTTTTTTGTTATAAATAAGAACATTCACATGAGCATTATTTGTAAAGGCTTTTAAATAATGCAATCAGTATGTGCTGAACAAAGAACTGTTTTACATATGTAGATCAAAGTTAAAAAGAGAAATGGCGTCCAAATTGATGTAGTTTATTTTCATTGGCTTGTTTCTCAGGAGAATTTTTTCTAGAGGTTCTAAAGATCCTCTCTTTTTTCTTTTCTCGGTTTAATACTTCAGTTAGACTCCATCAGGCAACTATACCAAGGGTGAGACACACTTTGGAAATTGCTTAGGCTGTGGTTAATTCAGGCAGTGGGACTTCTGGAACGCAACACAGGTATCTATCACGGCATTTTTCCTAATGGTAATTCAGTCCATTTCCTTGGATATCAACTTTCCTTGAACAACATTTAACATTGTTTCAAATAATCAGAGGTAAAAACACTAGGATAAAACATAAAGGAAGTCTAGTTTAAGCTACAAAACTGCCTGTTCTTGACAACAGCCATACAACATCACTGTCACTAGAGAAGCCTCAGCCAACTTGCTGTACGTGCTTTGATCTAGGATGCTGTTCTGCACCAGTAAGAGTTGGACGCTTTCAAAAATTATTGTTTTTCCCAGATCTGAGAGTACAGATGGCAGATAAGAGGATTAACATAATTTCAAATAGTCTTTTCAAATAGAAGCTTGTTCTATATGTGGAAAACTTTTAAAATTATTACTTAGATATACTGCTTGCGGCATGTGCTAAGATTATCCGCTGCTCTTTGTGCTTTCCTCTATACTTCAGCAGGCTCTGCCAGTAAATATGAATGCAACTACATTTTCAGCATCTCAGTTTAAAATGGCTAACGCTGTTAACGCTCACGCACCCAGAATGGATTATACATATTATTGCCATTGTAAGAGCATAAGATACTAAAGGTGTCCGGTATCTGGTTTGTGTAAGGTATTTCCATTCTTACCAGGAACGCTTAATCATAGAATCATAGAATGGTTTGGATTGGAAGGGACCTTAAAGATCATCCAGTTCCAACCCCCCTGCCATCAGCAGGGACACCTTCCACTAGACCAGGTTGCTCAAAGCCTCATCCAGCCTGGCCTTAAACACTCCCAGGGAGGGGGCATCCACAACTTCCTTGGGCAACCTGTTCCAGTGTCTGACCACCCTCACAGTGAAGAACTTCTTCCTAATATCTAATCTAAACCTACCCTCTTTCAGCTTAAAGCCATTTCCCCTTGTTTTGTCATTAACTGCCCTTAAGAAAAGTCCTTCCCCAGCTTTCTTGTAGGCGATTTAACACTTGATTTAACACTTTAGGAAGCTGTGTTATCAGTATGTACCACAGGAGTAAGTGAGCACTGGTTGGCATTTCCTCCCTGTACTGAACTGTACTGCTGCAGTATGGCTCATCTGACATAAAAGTCTTCCTAAACACAGCTCTAATACATTATAGACTTGCCATAGCTCTTTGAAAACACTCTGGGAGAGGGAATAGTCTAAACTGGAACAGCAAGTTTATTTTCCCTATTTCCAAAATACGTATTTAATGATTCACTGTGTTTGTACATAAAATGCCAACAATCAGCTAGGTTCTTAATCAGCCTGCTGCACTGCATAGGGATTATATTTTTTCCTGTGAAAATGACAGTATTTTTTACCTAATTTGCAATAAATAAGCGATATGACACTTACCACTTATTTATTGCAAGCGATAAATAAGCGATTTTAGCCTTTAATCTGATAACCTAAAAAATACAACAGAGAAGTTGACACATTCCGCTAGAAAACTGAAAACTGACAAAATAACAGTAATTCTAAAACTGCAGTTTAAATGCTCAAGATTTTTGACTATAGGAATTGGCACTGACCATTATCTGGTTCCTTTAAAAGTAATCTCCTTAATGAGGAAAATGGTCAAAGAAAGCAGGTGAAGGATTGAAGAGGAAGGATCCTGAGACAAGGAATGCTCCATAGCATTTAAAGAAATACCACAGCTGACCAGCAATTATGAATTAGCTGAAGACAAAAGGATGGCAAGAAGACTGACCATTGCAAGCTTAAATCACTATGTGTTAGAAAAAAAAAAGAAAAAAAAAAAGAAAAAAAGAAACTTCATAACACATTCCACTGGTTTATACCTGATTTCCCAGGAAGAACTGATAAGAAATGAAAAATGGAAGAAAGACACGATTAGTTTACAGGAAATTCTCTATATGACTCTAGAACACATGCAAACTAACACATTAGACATTCTAAATAAAGTATCTACTTGACAGATGAGCAGGTAGCTAGCTATCCAGAGACTGAATATTGGAAAATATTCAAGGCCTTTGTTTCCTTCCCATTGCTGTTTCCATGGTCTTTGAAAATAACTACAAGTATTCAGCAATCTCTCTTAGCCAAATATGGCATATTTCATCTGAAATTGTTCTGGTTATTGAATCTAGGGGTAGCAGATCTTTCTCTACAGTGTGATATTTCTTCTTCTGTGATCGAATATCGTTCTGCAGATATCTAATACTTCTTATACTTCTTCAGAAGGAACCGTGTGCTTCAGTAAAATGACATGGGAGGATAAAAGTGATCAGATACACTTTGGTAAAAAGATTTTTCAAGTACAACACAATACCACAGGAAAATATCAGTCACTGTTTTTATGAAACTAATAGAAAATCAGGTACAGTTTAAACACTTTGGGTATTCAGGTAAAAAGATGGGCTTTTAGGGAGCTGTTGTATGTACGTGTGTATGCGTGCAAGCAGTTAGCTTTTAAAAATTCTCCTATATTGAAAAAAGTTTCAGTAGTTTCAGCAAAAATAAATACAAGCATCAACATTTTCCCATATTTTAGCTTCTGTGTTCTAACAAGAAAAAAACATAAAATTTAGACAAGCTTAAAGTCAGAAAATACGTAATTGTCATACAAAATTCCTACAAATTAATAGTCTACTTCCTTGCATAAACCATGTCATATGAAGAATCTTGAAGCTAAAAAACTAAGAAGGTCCTTAGAAGACTTACCCTGTACTTGTTATCCCCAATCTGTTCCACTTGAAATCGTTTTGCACATTTACATTTAGCTACCTGCCTTGTAACCTGCAAAAAAACCACAACCGGATAATTACTTTTCTGCTAATATCACATTTCTAAAGATTTGTGTTAACTGGTAAACTTCAAATTATATAGGAGTGAACATAAAATTAATTATTAAAGAATGTGATCCCAGTAGACTAGAGTGCAATCGAAGAAAGCAGAGAATGTACCTCATCTTCAATTTTGTCAGCATCTGTGAGAGGCTTGTATGCATCCTTGTTTGGATGAAGAGCTGCTACAAATTCATAATAGTCAATATACCCATCACCATCTCTATCAAAAATGTCTGCAACAGCACTCATTTCAAGTCGGCTTGTTGGGAATTCTGTAAGACAAAGACAACAACAAAAGCTAAGTTTTTGTTTTTTCAATCCCATTAAAAGGCTTTATCACAAAGGCTTTTAGGCACTAAGTGACAGACAATGCTTATCAAAAAAACAAAGACATTCAAAAAAGTGAAGGAATCTTTCTGAATAAAACAATCTGGATTTCTAATGTTACCTAGATAGACCAATATAAAAATTCCCCTATACTGAAAACGGTTTCAGCAGTTTCAGCGAAAATAAATACAATATATATACAAAATACATACCAAGATATTGGTATATCTAGGTATACATATACATGAATATCATTTATCATATATGCATAAATGAATATCAGAGTGTGGCTTGAAGAGAGACACAGAAGTGAGGGCACAGATTAAACTGTAACATAAATGTATTTTTTTTAAACATTTTGACTTTTGAAGTGCATAAAATACCACAGATTAACAAGATAAATTGTTAGTGAGGAAAGGTCAAGCGAGAATTTCACCGCTAATTAAATCTGGAATGCGAGGCTTTCCCACTGCAGAAACATGCACAATGTTTGGTGAAATCCTTCTTTACATCAAGTTCACAGCAGCAGAACATTAACCCACACAGAGATCTTCTACAAAATGGTCAAAGAAAATTTCAAGATGGTAAACAGGGATTATATCATGAGTATATCATGATACCAACTGAGTTAATTGAGTAAACTGTTTTAACTTCTTGGTGGTATCCAGGTTTTTTCATCAACTGTCAATTCATGCAAAACAGCAGTATCCACATATAGTGAATATATTATTGCATTTCCTAAGGGGAAAATATATACACTAAAATATTCTTCTACTGAATAACTTTAACATGAGATGCTAAAAGCAGCTCAGTTATGAAACTTCATTGCTCAGAGCAAAAGACTCCATGATCTGAAGATAAAGGATTATTTGAAGTAGTAGGCCCTTATCTGTTATCAGTCAGTTGCTAAAAGGAAACATGATCACACACAGACATGGTGTGGAAGGCTTATATTTACCACCAACTGTGCATACCTAAGGAATATCAATCCATTAGGAAAACTAGGAGAAGTCCCTTCCTAGTCTGATTGCTTGACATTTTGATCCTCGTCATACAGGTATACTCATGGAAACACTGTTTTCAGAAATTACATGGTTTCCTTCTATAATTGAAACTATCTCATGCAAGTTCTTTAATAAAAAATCATATGATCACACAAACTGATTTTGAAAATTATCTATAGGTTTTATAAGGTATGTTTTACTATTCTGACTAATCAATGAAAAGTAACTGTTGAAGCGGCGAGGGTACTGTAGGAATGTAAACCAGTAAACTATTAATTAGTCAATAATATAAATGTGACATTTGTAACCTGATTCACAATGTAAAAGAACTAGAAAGAGTTTCTAGAATATAGAAATATTTTCAAGTAAAATAATTATAGTTTAAATTAATCATAATTAACAACTTACGTGACCTTCTAACAAAATAAACTGCATAGGGTACGCTATATAGACAATGAGACTTCATGAGATGTTTGTTCTAAGTTCAACATTAAGCTAATTTTGAAACTTACTTGAAGAAAGAATTCCATCGATAAATTCCTGTCTTGTTATCTTTCCATCCTGATCTTTATCAATCCTCCTGAAGAAGTCCATCACACGAGACTTTTTATGGTTCATCCATCGCATGTATTTTTTCCTCCAAATATCAAAATCAAAGTTGGCAAATTCTCTCAGCTTAATAAAAAAAGAGAAGGAACTTTTTTCAGCTGAAATCAATCAATCTAGAAAATCATGAGAGACATGAACACCATCTGTGTTCTTTTGAATAATTGGTTCTTAGAGGTCCTATATAAACATTTTAAACATCTTAACTCTCCTCACATTTAAAATGAGAATGACAGCTTTTAAAGCATGTGTATCACAGTGTTTTCAGTTACTTGTATCATATGATACAATACAACACATATGGAAGTTGTTTACATTATTTACAGTATTGGCAATTTAATCCAGGTCAAACAAAATTATGCAAAAAGTATATATATATTCTGTACAGTCCTCTTCTGACCTCTTCAAGCCTGTCCAAAGCATCATTAAGTTTTCTTCTTCTTTCCAAGGCCAGAAGCCAGACTTGCTGCCATTTGCTGACTAAAAGGTTTACCCGTGGATTCTTGGTTTCGATTTGTGCCTGGGCTGCTGATGGATATATGCCTGGTGTTGGGGAACGCTTCCCTGTTAAAACATGATAAAATGCATCTCACTCAGTTCAAACAAAACAAACATTCACATGAAGGGTACTTGACCTTCCTAAAACTACTCCTTCCTGTCCCAGATAATGAGTCCATACCCTGATATGATTCCATCTAATGGGATTTTATTTTTTTTTACCATTGCTAGGGAAGGATCACATGGTGGCTAAAGTATCTTTTGTCTAGCCAGGTATTCAAGAAGTATAGGACAAACTTAAAAGTACAAGTCTGCTATGAAAAAATCCCTAACAATGAAAAATGACAGATAATTACAAAAATCAGCCAAAATAATTTCACCTTGTTTCACTAGAAGCTAATCAAACCTATTAGATTATTAGTAACCTGGTATCTTTATAGACAGAGCAATGGTGTGTGTGACCTGCCCCAAAATACTTAATTACTTACTTCCTGCTCTCCCCTTATCAAGGACAGGAATATGAGACTGCACTGGAGTGGGTTCAAGTGCCTTTCTTTTATAGGTCTTTGTAACTTTGTCCACATCAGGCTGTTTTCTGGTCATTTCCTCCATGAATGTCTGCAATCAGATAGAGGTGGTTTTAATTAACAATACACAAAAGTGACCACAGGAATGAAAAACATACGACAACAGCAAAACACCAAAGTTATAAGAATGTCACAGAAAGACTCTTATAATGCCAGCCTTACAAAAAAGACACAGTTTTGTAGGTAAGAAAAATCTGCAGGATAAGCTTTTAAGACCACTATGGCCTGGTTGTTAAAGGAAGGCTAAATCTAAAAAACAAACTGTCAAAATATTGTTTGACTGATAAAAATCTGTCAGACTCCTTTATTAACTGTGCATGGTGAGGTGAGGTGATGTACAACAGAATTTTGACTCTGAGTACTCAGGTGTTCCTTGCTGTCCAGACTGCAGTTCATAGAAGTGACACAGCTCTGGTGTGCAAGCCCATGGGTATTCACTGCACCAGCAGTTCCCTCTGGCACTCACAGACCTATTTTTGAAATCCATCAGTAAAGACACACTGCAACACTAGTTCTAAGGCAGCAGCACTAACATATATTTCACATGGCTTTTTAATTATTATTATTATTATCCTTGTTCCTATGGGGAGTTGTAGGTTTGCCTTTAGAACAATGACAAGCTAAGTTTTAGTTAGGTTGTTTTTTTACCTCTGTGTTGAATAAACTACAAGCACATTATACACATACAAAACACACAACTGAATAATTGAAGAGAGATTTGATTATTAGGAGAGAAAATAACTAAGGGGATTCACACTTTATGATGAAGCCTAGCTGAGACATGAGCACCATTTGTGGAATGTGTAGGACATGTGTCACTTAACATGCCTTACCTGATGTTCGGCTATAAGTGCTTTAACTTCTTCAATCTCCTGGGGGATAACCTCTTTATCTTTTTCAGTAAGTGTAGTCTCTGCCCACTGCAACCAGGACAGCAAGGCTTCCAGCAATTCCTGGTTAGCAATAAGTCCAGCCAGAGCTCCTGACAGTCTCTGTTGATGTTGTTTAGCCCATGCTAAGACCTTGATAAAAGAACCAATGCGTGAGTACGTGCACATCTGAAATTCTTTAAAATGTATTTAAAATTGCCCTGCTAACTGTAAACCCAGAGCTTCATCCCAGGCCTACTGCTGATTATCAAAGGTGCCAGGTGTAGTGGCTGATCACTAAAGGTGCTAGGTAACGAGAATTCCTAGTTCAACAAAGATGTTCAGGATTAGGTTAAGTGCAGTAAACAGCACATTCAGGCAATATATTAAGAACTTTATCAAACAATATCTTTAAGTTAGTGAATCATGCAGGATGTGGCATCCATCTTCCTCCAGGGCACTCCTCCTGAAGCCATACTTTGCTAACACCACTATTTTGTTTTTCTTTAAACTTAATATACACAGAAAATACCACCTTAGCAGCTGAGAGTGTGGTACACCCTCTGAGACCTACTTGTAGCAATTTAAATAATTTGGAAATCTTCCAGATTATGTTGGACTAAAATCCTCCCTAATGCAATTAGAAAATGCTTCAAGTTTGCCCTGTATTTTCTTTTCTCTGTAACTTTTAAGTGTCTCCCTAGAAACTATTGGCTTTCTTCACATGGGAAGTGTCAGGCAATATTTCCTTTAATACATACAAACAAAGAAGCTTGACCATCTGCTTTAGCTCTTAAAGCCCTGTTAAGTTTTAAAATAAAACCAGTGGAAGCATGGTATTCACATCTATCATTGCAAGTATTTTAAATGTTTACTACTCAACAGCTGGATCATTTCCTCCCAGTGTAACTACCATGTTAGTTGTCAGCTATATTTCGATCAAAGATGGACCGTTGCAATGAAGGTAGCTTGACATATACCGACCTCTTCAAACCTGGCTCTGATGATTGTTATCCAGTGTTTAATGGTGGTGATGGAGTCTGGGTGGCAGATAGCTAGGATAGCTTCTCCCATACTTGTTGCTTTATTCAGTTCTGCCTTTTTCTCTTCAAGTTTCTTCATAAATTCCTAAGCCAGAGGTAACAACTTCAATTAGATGTTGACAAAATTTGCAAGAGAAATCTCAGTGCATATTCTGGAAGGTTGCGAGCCTCTCAATCGCTCAAACAGATTCAACTTGCAAGAGGCAAGTTTAATTTGTCTGAGAAAAGTAAAAAATGTTTAAAAAGCTTATTCCACATAAAGTACTAAATGAAGCTCTAAAAATTTTACCCCAGCTTGCCACTCCTTAAAAGCCCACCATACTGTAAATACTTGAAAGACACATGCTTTTATTAAAAAAAAGAAGGAAAATCCCAGCATTTTAGAAGTGCTGTAAATCAACTATATGACAGTGAGAAGCACTATTGGCAACATTTCAGATGACCTGGTTTGTCTGTCAGTTACAGTAATTCTTCATAATAAACTATCAAGCTCCTACCAGAGACTGGAAATGTCCAAGTATAATTACATGCTCAGACAAGATGATAGAGGACTTCAGGAGCAGCTATACTAAACTAACACAAATGTGAAAACTCAGCAGCTGAGGGGGAGAGACACAGCAAGAACAGAGACAGAGACTGCTAATTAACCAGCTGTTTTCAGAGGCGCTGCCACATGGGAAAAATCTTGTAAAAGCAAAAGGATATTTACAGCTTTAGACATTCAAGCTCACAGCCACTGATGTTCCTAGGGAGGCTGGCAGATGAAAGGGTGCCAGGACCAGAAATGGGTGCTGGGGTTAAACAACAGAAAAACGAAGGACTTTTCCCATCCTTTCTGTAGTTTGCATTTCTTTTATTATTATTAAAAAAACCACCACAACGGTTTTACTATTCTCCCTATTTTGTCATGTCTAATTGTTGTGTAAGTCTGTGTGTCTTTGTGAGCCAACATCTCTCAGTGCCTAGAGGAATTTTTTGCTCTATTTTCACATCTTTAATTGGGCTACAAAATGGAATCATGTCTCTGAAAGTTTAACTCTTCCTCTCTCCATCCACAAAGGGCTATTTTGGATTCCAGAAATTAAAGATCAGCCAAGTCAGATCCTAGAAAGTTCAGAATCACCTAAACATTGTAAAACCAGATTCTACAACTCAAAATGACACTATCCTGTGCCTTTACAAAGTAAATATGAAGCTATTATGAAATAAAAGTGTAAAAGAAATAATCTCTTCTACCTTGTTCTAAAAACCTGGAATAGATTGCTGTATATTTAGAGATTAACATTTGGACTTAAGCTTAAGTTAATGTCAGAATTTAAGACCCAATCACAATAGCATTTCTTCTCTCGAAAAACCTCTTCTCTTGGAAAAGTCAAGGTGGGTTATGGTTAAAGATTACCAAGTAAGTCAGAGCCAGGAGGAAAAGAGACAACAACATTGTTTTCCCCGCACAACTGTACTAGAATTTCTCAAAATCTAAATCTATGATACAATAAATAGAGTGTATTAAGCTTTCACTCAGTAAAGGATACTAATTGTATTGAATTCTGTGGCAGTCCAGTGATATAGACCCACTTACAAGAGAGGAGATGGGATGCTTCTCATTAACTAATGCAGTGCATTAACCTACTACACCTCTCAGTCCCTAAGAGGATGGCAAGTGACAGAAACCTCTCTGCCTGAGATAGTAGAATTATTCAATCATGTGCAGTATTCAAGAAAAAAACCAAAAAACAGTAATGGCCATAAAGATGGACCATTTGGATAAAGTATCATCCTGAGGAAGCCTTTCAACATGTAGCTGGATACAAATGGATTAAAACTATTTTATAAGAACCACAGAGATAAAAGGAAGATATATTTCATATTTATGTAAATCATGTCAGTCATACTTTTTTTATACTACTATTGCAGCATTGTAATACAGGCATTGTGTTTAAAACTAATATAATATATTATTTCCCGTTATTTTCTTTTTTTTCTTCTTGAAAGCTAATGTTACAAGCTTAAGAGGAGAGGCCACTCATTTAAGGAAGACTTTGCTGCATGTGCTTATTGAGCGGTAAAGCAGCAATGCCACAGTCTTTCTTAGCTTGACCATTTCTGTATTGCTATTATTTGGCCTTTAAGAAGAAAATGCGGTTGGAAGATCACCTTCTAGAGCCTATTCAAAAAATTTAAGTACAATATGGCCACATCTAACATTGAGGTTGGTTCTGTTGTGCTACACTCCCCAGCTGGACAGGGTTTCTCAGAGACAAACTTTGCTTTGGTTTGAGGTTCCACATCATGCTTCAGCTTTAGCAGCACAACTTTGAGCTTTGGTACAGAAATATTTTGTTAATCAATCTGCATTGCAGAGGGAGAAATTTAAGACGTTTTATTCTAATTATTTCAGTGGACCTAAGATTTCACTCAGACAGTTCTTTCCTCTGTATTCAGAAGATAAAAAAATTAAATACAAGGGAACTGATGAAGCATACGTGGAAGAAAGGCAGATAAACACAAATTTCATTGCATTGAAGACAGCAAGTTGCTACTGCCAACATTAGTCAGCATATGCTGATACGTACATACACAGATTTGCCAGCTAAAGAACAGCACCCAGTTTCCAGGGCCCTAAATTAAATATGAAAACTTCTTCAAAATATTGTGGACTGAGCACCTTGGAAACTCCTTGGTTAAGAATCACTAGATAGTCATATCCTGCAGGCACTCCTCTGTGCAATAACATTCCCAAACTCAATTTAAACAGGATGCTTTCTCATCTCCATTTCATAAGTTCTGTTATAACTTTCTTCAGAGCAATGATGAACAAATCCATTGCTCTTACAATTTGTTCTATAACATTGTGGGCACTACATTCTTGATACTACTACTACTGCACTTAGAAGAAGTTTGCATGGGCTTAAATGTGCATGTTTGTAGCCTCCTGTTTGGAGAGTGAAAATATGACTGCAACGCTCCTTCCTTAAACCATTTTCCCATTTCATTATGGCCAAGTTAGTTTGATGGCCTATAATCTAGTGTCTGCAGTACCTACGGCACCGCACTATTTCAGGACCTAATGCATGTGAATTACGACAGCGCGCTGTTTCAGCGTGAGAGAAGGTTAATGGATGATAACGTAATTCTGCTGACATTTCCAAATGACCTTGAAAGAAAAGTATACGCTGTTTTCTTCAATGGTGCTTAGAAGACAGATATACTTTTGCTACTGTAGCAGTCTGTGTTATAATTGTCAGGCAGCATATATTCCACAGAGGGGTTTGCATCTATCTCTATATGTTTACAGTGACTTTCTAAAGGGCCATTATTTTCTTAGTAAGCCAAGATGACTCAAACAGCCCAACACCAGTATGGGCACCAAACAGTCAACTCCATGAAATTTCTAGCTTCTCTGTAGAAACAGCTGCAAAACCAAACACTGGATGTGACTACTTGGGATAGACTTTGGCTCCTTTCCTTTTGTTCTACCCCCTAACAGACTTAGAATGAAGAAGACCCTCTTCATGTTCTTGCTTACCTTGTGTTGGTCTATCAGTGTACGCAAGGCCTCTTCATCATCTGGAAGGACCCCATGGAAACGAAGAGCCTGCTCCGCCTCTGCCAGCCACTCCAAAAGCACATGGACAACAGAGTGGAATTCTTCTGCCTGTTAAAATAAAAGAAGTAGTCATGGTCACTCACGAGGGGATCTGACAGACACACTACAGCTTACACAAGGAGACTGAGCCCAATTTGGAGTCATTAATCATGCAGCAGTACTGGCACATTAACTTTCCATTAAAAAGTCAATGATATACAGTACTACATTTTCATAACTGTAAAAATATCTCATGCTTCCCAAAAAATTATAGGAAGCGTAAAAGCCTGTTCATGCTTTTAGCCATCAGATTTATAGTGTATTTCCAGCTCAGTTGAGAATGTCATGCCTTTACGCTGACAAATTATACGGGAGGTGCTTTCATGGACCAGCTGGAGAGACAAACTATATTTTCTGCACAGCCTAAATCACTGGTTAAGCAAAATTAACTGACAGTCCATTGGTGACTGACCCTTTTATATCGGAAGAAAACAAGAAAGTTCCACCTTTGGGCACAGCCATATTCACACACAGTGTTTGAGATAGCTCAGGATAGTGCCTGCTGAGAGACAAGAGAGCTGGACAAACACAGTACCCTGGGAAAAACAGGGCAGGAATTTTTTACACAGTGGATACATTGCTATTGCAGGACACCCACCCTAGCAGCAAGCCAAGCTATTATATCTTCACAGAGCTGTACGTCCTTATTAATTCAGGTTTGGAAAAAATAGAGATGGACTTATTTGTCTGGGATCAGTACCAGCCAATACTGACACACATACACTGTTCTAGCTCCTGAGTGCACTCAGTACAACTCCATTTTTTCTCCAATCTACTTCACTGTGCACTGTAATTGTGCCAATGTAAATAAGTTTTCAGTACACAAATTTACTTCTTTCCAATAAGGCACAAAAGGCATAAATATGATTGCAATCTTCAGCTTCCTGTGAAGGGGGCATAGTTCTTAATCACCCTTCACGCTTGACTGTAACTTCAGTGATTTCCTTAGATGGTAAGGTCTTTGAAACATTTGCTTTGCATTTGTGGTATAGACTAATAATAACAGCAATAATAAATGCTAAGAGGCATTATTCATGTGCTGTGGTTAAAGGGATGCAGACAAGGTAAGCAATGCATGAGCAAGAAAATTAGTATTTTCAAATGAAATTAAATGACACTGAATGACATGAAGTGAAAATAAAATTAAATTTTTGGCAACTACATTGTAACATATTTTCTCTGTTTCTCATAAAGTACATGTAGCACCATTACTACTCCTCTACCTGCCGAAGAGCCTGTTCCAGTCGTGTTTGCTTGGACACTGACAGGGCACAAACTGTCTCCCAGCGAGTGCTTAGCTCCTGCATTTGGACTTTGACCCAGGAAGAATCATCACGACTGCCTTCTATCAGCTCTCTGGCAGAACGCTTCAGAGCCTGGACACTGCTTGTTCTTTTTCCCAGCTCCTTCTGGAAAACCTAGGCACCAAATAAATTTAATATGTTTAAATCATTACTGCATAAGTATCTAAAGAGAAACAAAAACCTACTGGTTATAAGAAGAAATCAAAATATGGACTTAGTACGATCAAGAATAAATCCATCAAAGTGACTCAAAATGCACAAGTCCTGCTCATTAGATTCCATATGAAGATATTTACACTCTATCCTATCTTAATAAAACTGGAATATGGTAGGAAAATGTCAGGCAGATCCTGAGAACCCATCCTGATGCAATGCATGGGAAATTTAGCTTCCTTACCACACTGGCTTTACACTCTTAATCAAAGCAACTGATCTGACACACTCTATTAATGTGCAAGATTTAAAACCATAAAAACAGAAATAAAACTCCATCTGAGGGTCTGACTATAAGGCTGTAGGTCTTGCCAGATACTCATATATTTATGTGAGAGTATGTTCACATTTCAGACGGAACAAGCTCCAGTTACATAAAGGAAGCTTTAAATGTAATCTTAAGAGATGACAATTACAGTATACTGTGCCACGGACCATGACTTAGTTGTGATATACAATGGGATTTCAGAAGTAATTCCAACATTACTTCAGGCTAATTTTTATAGACAACCCATGTTCCCAAATAATTTTTTTCAGAAGGGACAAAATCTCCTCCTCACTAAACAGTCTTTGGATACAGGAAGTCACTGCTAGATGAACAGAGGGACCTTCACCCTGTAATCCTCCCAGGCTCCAGAGCTCTGACTGTGTGTAGCTTTTGCAATGCCAGTAACTTCAACAACTGTTTCTTCCAACACACTGAACTGCAGAACTGGGATTCAGAAGCACAGTCCCGCATTTGCTACTCGTTCCCATCTCCAAAAACACATCAGTAACAAAATTCTGCACCTTGCCAATGTAGGCTTCCCGGGCCACAGTTTAGTTGTATGCTCCATATCATAACTTAAGCATGCAACTACTTTTCTCCTCCTCCTCCCCCTCCTCCTCCTCCTATGAATATAGAGCAGCCCTGCAGGTTTGAAAGGCTGCTGTAGTCATGACAAGTGCACTGGATGTTTGATTAGCAGATGTACTAAATAAAAAGCCCTATTTCCCCCGAAGATTTCCAGTAAAATAATTTTTGCCCAAACACACACATTCATAAATGCACATTTGTGATTTTTGACATGATATCCATAAATATACAGGATAAAATACAGCATTAAATGGAATATCTCAATGCTAACTGGTGTCAACGAGTCACTAACCATGGTTTTCTTCCAAGTATGTTTTACAGCATTTTCCATTGCTGATGACATATTTGTGTTATAACACTATTCCATGTTTCTAAAAATTACAGAATACCCAAATAAAGACAGCATTAAAATGCTGCACTTTATGAGCAGTCTAGTAATTAAAAGATAGTATTTTTGGAATTACCTTGTGATTGTCGATCAGGTTCATCACTAAATCAATGTCTCCGTGTACTGGCTGATCTTCTGCTAGCTGAGGTTCAATTTTGTATAACCAGTCAATGAGAGCTTGCAGAGCATCAGTAAATTGTCCTGAAAATAGCAGGGCTTCCTCCAATTTATTTTGTCTAGGGGGAGGGGGGGAATAATTAATTAATTAATTAATTAATTACACACACACACACACACAAAAAAAAAATCATTCAGAGACTTTAAGAAAACATTTCAGCACAAAATGGTAACAACCAAGACCTTTAAGACAGTGTTTCCCTTTTTAAATAGTGGGACCACCCACGCCCCTCCAGTCCTCTTCCATACCATCATGAAAATATGCATTTTTAGTATTTTACTGCTTTGGCACTCTGGTTTTACTTTTGCACAACAGAAGACAAAAGAATTTGCCTAAGCCTTTTTCTTATCTGCTGAATAATTATATTGGTTTTCATTTACCTTTCCACTGATTTTCCACAAATTGTATCCCACTTATCCCTTAGTTCACTGAGCATATCATCAAGTTTCAAATTGTCATCAGCCAAGGTGGTTTTCTCTTTCAAGGAGCGTCCAGTCCTATTTGTGGTATCATATACAGAATGTTTGGCACCCAGAGATTTCTGGAATTCCTATATATATGGAAGAAAAAGAAAACATACATATAGCATTAACTGCTTACATGCCACAGTTAATTAATCTTTGACATATTAGTTGCAATAGAAATTGTAAATGTTGCTGTAATAATATTTTAAACATACTGCTAAATTTGAAGTCTGCTAGTGCCACAGTGCACTTGAAATTATATGGGGCTTGACACCAGCAGAGTCCCTGCCTTTTGTCCCTCTCTGGGAATGTAGCTCTACACCTACTGGAATAAATTCTGGAAAATCCCTCCTTCAGTGAGAGCAGTGGTTCCCATCCTACCATAATATTAACAAATATCAGCAAGGGGCTGCCTTGTAGTCAGAAGAATGTGAAGGAATTGCTACTTTGGCAGACATGAACTGAACAGTTTTCATGCTACATTTTTACATTCTAAGAATTCAATCCAGTGTAGAGCACCCCAAGGGCTACAAAAGTCATTCTGTTTTAGCTCAGCATGGTCAAGCTGGGAAACCTCCAACCACAAGCATTTAATCCTCCTAAGATTGAAGCATACTATAATTGGGAGTAGTTGTATGCCAAAAGTATCCAGATCCAGGCCCAAGAAGCAGCCAGGTGATACCACAATAACTCAATTTGGGCTGGAAGCCATGATCACAAACAGGTTTCTGTGATCCAGGGACTCTGGAAGATGACAGAGACACAGCAGTTGCATCTGCCTGCCAGCTCCGACAGCTCCTTCTGCCCAGAGCCTCTGGAAGCTTTTCAAAGGCAGAGAGGAGCACACAGAAACACAGCTCATCTGATACTGTAGAGGAGTTAACCAACAGGGTAAATAATTAAATAAAGGAACGATGCCAAAAGACAAAACCAGCACTACACAGCAGCTTTTAAATGGTAGCAATGCTTAAAGTGTTTCGTTTCACACCTTCATGAACTGCTAGTAGGAAATCAGTTTAAAAAAAAAATAAAATCACAAGTTTGCTTTAGGAAACTCAGACATACAGAATCTAACAATTTTTTTTTATTTTTTTTTTATTTTTTGGTCACAAAAAATACTAGGCCAAAGGAGTTTTTGCTCAGTGTTTCCTGAAACAGATTTTCATCCGGTTCTCAGAGCAACATCTCAAGTATCATCACATCCAGCAAGGAAATGACTACCACTTACAACTTATAGTAATTCCTCAGGGCATGTAAAGATTGCAAGGATTCCTCATGGTTACTGCTGGCATATGCACACCTGCTCACCTCCAACTGGCAAGCTGTTCCCAGCTGGCCTGCATCAACCTGTGCCATGGTAGCTCACAACTCTTCCAACTTCCTTATGTGTCCATCTAGTCATGCTCTTTTTAGATGTGAATGTGTGTCAGGGAAACTCAAGTGGAATGGAGGTGCCTTAATTAGGAGGTAGGCATTTCGTTATGCCATGTGGACAGTATGACAACTTTATGTGGGATGATTCAAGGTTCCTTTTTTAAAACTTGCTTGGTATTTTGCTCTGTACTGTCCTTACTTTAGGATTATTTCAGAATCCAGAGGGAACTGAGGATCAAAATTTACCAGAAAAAAAAAAGGCAGCGTTTGTTTTGTAATGCAGTATTTCCTTACTGTCCTTTCACCTTCCTCATATAAAACCAGAAGGAAACACACTTTAAGAAAGAATACAAACACTATTATAAAGCTAGAACTATAGTAAAAATTAAAATAGTTTTCAAAATGAAAATCACCAGATTTTTTAGAAAAGTTCCTTCAATATAAACCATATGTCTGTGCTCCTTCTGTTTGATGGGTTTTAATAACTACTTAACACTACATGCATAGTGTTACTTGATCAGCACAAGGAAACACAATGAAATTGCTGGCAGCGAAGGATCATACAGGAAAAACAGATTTAAAGGTGAACAAAGGGTCACAGTCAATTAATTCTTTGAGATACTACACACACCACACCATATCTACTTTCATTTGATTTCACAGAGGTGTAACTGAGAGTAGATTTTGGTTTAAGCTGTCAGGAACAGACAGGTAAGATGAACAAAATCTCAGTAATTAATGATCTACCTTCCTTCTAAGGAAGGTGGGAACATACAGATAAAATTAGACAGATTGCCATAAATGTACCGTAAGGAAAATTCAGCATTAGCACAGGAATGGATTGGGTGACCTAGTAAGGGTTTTTCCATTCCTAACTTCTAAAAATGAGAAAAAATTGCTGATAAACAGACCATGAATAACCCTCAAAAGTCCCTGGCAACACAACAGATATGAAAGAGGAGAGAAAACATATTATCTTGGCTTTTCTCTTTCGGGTCTTTTTTTTTTTTGGCAGTAACAACTGTCAAAGAGTGAGTCCAAATTATTGCTTACAGCACACATTCAGTTCAGATAGCAAAACTGTTAACTAAATGGAGCAAGGAAACCTTCAAGGCTGGACAGAAAAGACAAAGACAGACACAGGGGGTATTACGTGGGAGTGGAAGGAAAAGACTCAAAACACAAGGAAGGACATTGCAGTGTTGGGAGGTTTGACAGCTCATTAAAAAACAATTGAGTTGATTTCTTGGGGGAGTTGTTTGAAGTTTAAAGTCAGAAAGTTCACAGAATTCCCTCTCTCGCACACATTCACCTTTTCCCTCCAAATCAGCACTTTCAATCCTACTGTCCCTGTGCCACACTCCATCCCATTCCTTAACAAGAAATGAGATTCAAGCAACTCAAGTAGCTATTCTCTGCAGGCATTTTATACGAAAAGAAGCTGGAGGAAAGACAGCATTGAGAGACGTCATGAGTCTGCCAACCCATGTGAGGAAGCTTGGGCTCATAAAACAAACTGCTGCAGGTATAAAGAACAAGTGGGACTATCAAGTTTAACATTTCAGAAGAGCAGAGGAGAATAAAGGTAGAGAGTCAAACTTCAGGACCTGAAAGGACCTCAAAGTAAAGTCACAATGTGTTGACCGTACTCGTGAGAAGTTTGAGCTTTACATAAAGAAAAGAGGGGAGTGGAAAGATTAAAAGATTGAGAGACTCAGAGAAGACAAGAAAGACTATCTTAACAGAAAAGTTTTTTTCTTCCTAAATCCCACTGCTGACTTCAAGTTCTGGCAACAGCAGCAATCCCAGAACAAACTGAAATTGCAGAGTTAGCATAACAGAAAGTTAATGTAGGTTTTATCTAAAAGTTTTAAAAGCAAACATAGGTAAAACTATTTTTGCTTGACCAACAGCCAACCTTCCCGTATTAAAGGAGAATATTTTCCTGGTTGATAAACAATACTTGATAAATCATCATGTAAACTGACAGATGATAAAAATATAAAGCAGACCGATGCAGTAACCAATCATTAATATACATGTCAAAACTTGTCAGAGGTAAAAGCAGAGAGAGAAAAATCAGATACTCAAACTCTTGGGGATCCTGCACACAATGAAAACAAAGGAGTAAATGGAGAACAATTAAATTGACATGAAAAGTCAACGTAAATGTATGCCAAAATGCAGAAACAAGAATGATCTTTCAATACTCTGTCTCTGATGAAACTCCTCCAAGATAAATCTTGAAACACAGTCTGTCTCTGAAGATTCTACCATTCACCCATTGATCCTCAGTAATATATTATCCTGGGCTCTTTACAAAAGTAAAAATGAAGAAAAGATTTCTTCCATCCATCCTTTTGCTCTGTCTGATGGAATTAGAGAGCTTTTACATTATCATTATTTGTTTGAAAAGCCATGCCAATCAGGGAGATTTTTACATTTTTCACCCACAGTAGCTGGGTTTGTGGAAAGCTGGTCCTGGAATTTTGAATCCCATGAAGAAAAACAACCTTTGCTACTAACAGGGCCATTGTACTTTCTAGAGGATTTAATTAATATTTCCACTTAACATAAAAAGCAACTGTCAATCAAAATAGAAGATAATTTTTCAGTTTTGAGGTGGTCCATTATTATTAAAAGGAAAATCTGAACCCGAATAACTGGATGGTAAAACTGTAGTTTAAGGACTGAAAAAAGCCTGTAATAAAACCTCTTCAGAGATTCCTATTCTGAGATAGTATTACTTTGTATTTTAAACTTTCCACGGTGCTGTATTAGGATGTCCTTCCTCTTCATAGTTAATCATCCCCCCACAGATTAGATACTGTGAAAAGTTTTTTTTTTTTCACTTCCCACCTGTAACACACCACCATTTAATTTGATGCTAATCAGCACTCCATGGTAGTAAGGTCACAAATCTACTTCCTTTGCTGACTGAACAGTACAAGGCTGATAGACTTACCTACATCTCACTGGGCACTGTGCCTTTTATCACTCATGACTCACCTTATGCTGTGCAAGCTGCATCTTTATTTTGTCAGGGTCATTTGCAATTTCAAGATCTGAGTCCAAAGATTTCTCTGACTCTTCTAGCCATTCCATAAGTTTGTGCCAGGCTTCATGGAACTGCAGGGAAAAGAGATTTGCATGGATTTTAAAATTCACTGGTTCAGAAAATAGTCTGAAAACACTAAACTCCAACCAATTCTCTACAGGCCAAACAAATACTCTGTAGACTTTGGAAAGATTTGGTGTGCTTTTCCCCCTGTCTCTCAAACAGGGACTAGACCAATCATGTAACCAATGGACTTAGCCTCCCTTCTCCCAGGTGATTTAGTAACCTTTTATGTACATGATCTGCAAATATAGTATGCACCTTTCAAAGACATAGTGGTAACTTCTGTTGATGTGTTGGTCATTAAGATTCCTATGTTTTTAGTAATGAATACTAAATACAGCAAGAATGGGGCTCAGCTATTGCCTATATGGGACAACAGCAGAAAACCACTGGGGAAAACTGTCTGGATGACTGGCCAAGATTTTCCCTGGGATGCTCATAAATGCTCTCATTATAACAAACGCTATCTTGACTAGCAGGGAACAGATCCTTGATCTTCCTTCCTGTCTTAACAAAAAGAGTGTTTCTGGGAGGAAGCAGGGAAAGACCAAAGATTCAACCAGCTTTCACAAAGCGTCACTCCTTTGGGGTTCAATTTTTCTAAGATGGTCGTTTCTCTCTCTGTGCCTCCTGAAAATTCTTCTTGCCTGGGATGCCTACACATGAAAGTACAAGGAACTAGTTCAGAAGCCTCGCAACCTGGACCCTGTTATTCAGGGCTGTGAAACAGGTCTTGACACCAGTACCCTTCAGTACATCTTCCCTGCTCTGCCTAGATAATTGTCATCCTAAATTTATAGCTTATTGTATTCAGCTCTGTAAATGGATATAGAGACAAAATCCATCTCATTGCAGAACTGCTGTGTGTGAATGCACATGAGAAACTGCTGGAAAATAAATAACATATGATTGGCTTATGGGCTAATTTATTGCTCAGAGAAGTTCTTACTCTACGAGCTGAGTAGCAGTAGCAGTGAACATGGGGATGTGGCTTGGCTGTGAACACGACCAAATCTTGAATGGTCATGTTCACTTGAATAAAAAGAAGCCAGAATTTCCTACTGACATTTAAACAGATTACATTCCTCTCACACATTTTGCATCTTATCATTTATGTTCCTCAGTGAAGGGAACACGAATCTAAGGAAAAAAACCATGAATGCTTCCTGGCAAGGAAAACTGTGTAAAAAAACCCCTCCAAGGTTTTTAATTACATAAATGGAGATCTCTTACCACACAGAAGACACTGGTCTAGTAACTAACATAAGAGATTGAGGAAGGGATGAATATTAATCAGGGCACAGTGTAAACCCAAGAAGAAAATACTAAGGAATACTCTCACAGATTAGTAAGAGGGGTTCATCAGATTCTTTAAAATATAAGCAGTTGATTGTGAAACTTCTTTGCAAGGACAGCTGACACTAATATACATCTGGAGGCCATACTGCAACTTTTGTCTTTCAGACTATCCTCTATTGCAGACAGAAGTCACTGCTCGTGGTTGAAAATGACACTCTCACCTCCCAAATGAAGTGCTCTATGACTGAATCACAGAAATTGCTCCACTAACTCAACAGTGTGTGTTACACTAAACCCAGACTTACTTTAAAGTGCTTTAAATCACCATATTCTTCAAGAGTCTGGATGTAATTACAGCTAAGTTCAAAGAGTTGTACAACAGCTGTTGTCCGATTACCTGTTTGGCTCTTTTCCTTGCATCATCCAAAGCTCTTCCCCTTTCAACTAAGCGTTGAACTACTTTTTCCCATCGACTCTGTACACTAATCAGCAGATTCTTAATAAGGACAACATCCTGTTTCTGGCTGAAATATTTCAAATGGGTTCCAGTTTTGTCCAGCTCTACGATCTGATCTCGATGAGAATTCACTTCTGTGGCAAAAACCTTGGAAAAAAGGGAGAAAATTACTCTAAATACTATGTTGCTCGAGCACTGGGTAAACACGGAAAAAACCCAGTCTGATAATGAATGATGTAGCAAGAAAGACTATAATATGTAATTTTTTAAAAAATTAAATGTTTCTCCGAGTGGCAGCGTTACAAGGTTCATTTGGACACTGTTAAAGTGTCTCCATAGAGTGGGAGAAAAACATTACACATCTGTTTCTTTACATACCTTGTGTTCATCAATTTGAAACAAGACAGTGTCCAAGATAAGACTTGGCCGAGAAGCTGCAGTTAGAGTTTGCTCAGCCTGAGTAAGCCAATTGATGAAATCTTGAAGTGAGTTGTGGAACTCCATTGCTAAATTGAGGGCTTCTTCCAGTTTGGTCTGTAAAGATACATCATACTTTAATAGCAGTTGATACTGTGCAGAGGTGTCAGCCAACAAAACCATTTTAGTTCAGCATTTTAGAACATTTTTCCTACTCAAAAGTTTCTGAGTTTTAAAATAACAGCCTACATTTGCACATATTAAAGGATATGGATAGAAGAGTAACAGTAAAATTATGTATGATAGATGAGTAGAAAATACAGCACCTAGTATCAAAATAAAATTTTCCACATTAGAACATTACATCTTCTACTACTTAATCCTAATGGGACATATGGATTTATCAATTTCAATACAAAACCAGTAGAATCTCAGAAATCTAAGGTGGCAGTGCATTTGGAAGAGTCTCAAAGAGGACATCTGATTTATTCTCTTGTACTAAACAAAGTTTGCCTAGACCACTTCTTTTTAATAAAGGCCAATTATCATTTTTGTTGCCCGAACCAAAATGATTTTGGATACAGAACTTTTGTTGATCATGAGACAGCAGTCAGAGGTTTTAAAAAAATCGCACTGCTGGCCTAGTTGAGCGCTCCAACCTTACAGCTTCTTGCAAGAAGGTGCTCTTGTTGGGTATTAATTAGTTTGACACTCTTACATTATACAGTTACCATAAGAGACGCCAGCATTTTTACTTTAAAACAGAACTAAGCTGTGAGTTATATATTTCTGCATCATACATATCAGGGCTGTACAGAGAGTTCCTCTGTAATTATTTATATTCTTCATTGTTTGATTGAGGTAGGGCAAATGGACTATACTGGGTGAAGGAATGAAAGCAAAATGAAGTTAGAAATAAGAAAACGTATGTTGCATATCAATGAAATCATTGATCTACGTTAGAACAGAAGGTAGTCACTTGAAGTCCAAGCATTTGGGAATTTTAAGAAAAAAAAAAAGACAAAAGCTAGGAAAATTAATGCAGCAATTCTGTACTGAGAAGGACATAAACTTGAATGATCAAATAATTTTATTTGCTCTTTCATGTGTATGATTACTGTAATAAAAACCAGAAAAGCCCTTGTTCTACCAAATGAGCATTATCAGTATCAGGTAACATATTTCAATGGAACAGGCTTGTTCCATTCTCACCCATCCTCCCCTCAGTTACAGATAATCAACCTCCTGAATTCCTTTTTTTCTCAGTACTTTCTAAACATACCAATGAATTCTGCATAACTGTCTCTACAACCAATTTTAAATCTAAAAGATCAAGCAAGTATGCATGCATAAAAGCAATGAACATTAACATCCTTAAATACATGATTTACACTTCTATTTTTATGTAAAACCACACACCTTTCTCTCACTGAGCTTTGTTTGTACTGATTCCCATTTTTCTTTCAAGTTATTTATGTCCTGCTCAACATTTGTTTCAGCAGACTCTGGGCATCTTGCAAGCATCTGCTGGCCTTTCTGCATTAGACACTTATATGTCTCTTCTTTGGCTTCAAAGACAGCACAAAGTTCCTAAATAAAGCAAGCACCAAAAAATAAGTCAGGTAGAAATTCAATACTCTTTACAAATGCTAGTATAACATTTATTCCTCCCCCATCATTTAGCGAGTATGATTCAGACTAATAAAGGAAACATATGTAATTGATAAAAAGCCAAATGAGCAAAGAAAGGGCCCAATTCTTCAGGAAACGAGAACTTGTATTGTCTGTCAGATGTTTTCTCTGAGATCCAAAGCTTGGCAAAGAAAGTACTAAGCACTTATTGCACAAGATTTGCTACAACTTGGTTGGTTTACAGTCCATCTGTAGTTGAAACACAAAAAGTATCAGCATTATACGGTACACTGAAAGCCCAGACCTATCCAATACACCTTCAAAAGCAGGAGGGACAACTTGGGAGGGCTGCTTTACTGTACATCGTCTCTTGTTTTGGCTGTATCTTCCTTTACTCGCTAGGCAAGAGCTCTGAAGACATTTTACACATAAAAGGAAAGCTGGAAGAATAATGGCAACAACTGGTTTACTTGCTAACTATTCTACTAACTATTCTTTTTTAACCATGTTAAAGATGAGGTGGCAAGAGACTGGGAGCTCCCATGCATCCTTCTGACTCAAAACGGCACGTTCAATATTTGTAACAGATTATCCAAAATGTACCAATGAAGCTGCTGCAGACTCCCAAATGAAGAAAATCTTCCAGGAGATGAACAGTAAGTGGCTTGCAAATAGGAGGAAAAGAACTTTTTCCTCTGATTCCCAGGTGAAGAGCCCAAACCCAACATTTTCTCTAGGTTAAGAGATATTGTACACAGTGTTGCACCTGATCAGAGGAAGGCAAAGCAGGAACCAGGTTCAACCATGAGCTAAGATTTTAACAGGACAGAAAGCTTCCCTGCTTTCTTTCTGAGGACTATGAAAAGGGGTGTCACCTAGCCTGCTTCCTCCTACGCTTCCAACCTCCCTACAGTATTTCTGGTTTCCAGAACTCCCCAGAGCATCTTATTTTACTGCAGCACAAGAATCCCTTGGAAGTAAACACAGAGAGCGCAGCACAGGTGAGACATGGCAAGGGAGGAATGGCCCCAAACACTGAGGCTGGGCTCAGTCTAAGACAGGGGCTCATCACAGTGGTTAACCCTGAAGTACAGTCACACTCTTAAAGAGGGCAGGAGCAACTGAAGTTATTTTAAAGGAGGAACTGAGAAAAATTATTGATTTAAGAAAAGGAAAGAGATGTTCTGAGCAGCACTGGGACAGCCAAAGAGGCCTCTTTTTAAGCCCCTTTCCTGCTGGTGTCCTGTGATCTCTCTTCATATATTTTGTTTTCCTGGAGCTGCCTTAGCTGGAAATGCTGCCTGATCTCAACTCCATTTGTGAACTGATTATGGTGGAGGGCTCTTTTATTCATAACTGTAGAAACAGACCTGATACTCAAGAAGATGGTTCACTACATTTCCAATGAGAAACAAATCAAAATACAGTACAAAACTTTCTTCTTCAGTTACATGTCACAGATCAACATGGTTTGTATCACTTAGGGGCAAGTTTGAATTTGGAAGTTATGATAAATAGTACTCAACATGACAAGTGGCCTCAACATTTCAGTTGCCAAAAAAAAAAAAAAAAAGATAATTTACACATATCTGCACAGATGCACTGAGGTTTAACTAAACTAAAATCAAGTCCTGTTTTTTAAGGCTTGTATACATTAAAGAATAACAAGTCAATGCCTGCAGTTACCCGATGGCCCATAGCATAGTAAAAATCTTTTAAAACGTACACGTACAGTTAGGAAATGATTGTACATACAGAGTATATATTAATGGGGACATGTTCATATCTGTTCTAACTATAATACTATATTAAGTTTAAAGATTCTTTAAATGATCAACCTATTAAGTATTGAAAATCTGCATAATAAAAGACTGTACCAAAGAAAACCCTGAAATTTTCCAGGGAAAGGTTTTTGGTCCTGATCTGACTTGAAGTCTGTGATGAAAAATGGAAAGAGCTCCTGACTCTCATGGAATTGTGATTCTACATCGCCCTTGGGGGGGGGGGGGGGGGCGAAACTTTTTTTTTTTTTATTAGAAAAGAGAAGGACTGGGGGGTGCAAAACCACAAGGTAATTTCTGTGTTTTGTCCTAGTTTGCTATCATGACTGACTTTAAAATGACAAATTCTTTTCCTTCTCAAAAATACTTACTGGTAAATTTTGGAAGGAAAAAAAGAAGAAAAAAAAAAAAGTGTCCCACATTGATGGGCAACAACCTTTAGTATCACTCCAATGTAAAATCTGATTTTTAAAGCTATAACAATGCAATGTTCTAAGGGAAACTGTCAGGACAGTTCAGTAAGTATCACTCTTAAATCTGATCCAGGAGGCCAAGAGTTCAGATCACTGGGTTTGGGCTTATACCCTGACCGAACAGCACAGCATGATTTTACATAAATGCAGCACTATGAACCACCTTCCTTGGAGGTAAGAAATCAAGTTTAAGTTTCTTTTTTCAATCTCTATGGTTCTACGGGGGTGGAGAAATCCATATAATGTTTCTTAAAGAGAAAGGAAGGGAAGGAAGGGAATAATTCAGGCATCCTGATCAGTTTGCCATTTCTAATTAAAGCAGAGTCTCTATAGGAGCCAATAGTCCTTATATCTGTGCTAATGATGACTTTAGTGTCAGCTTTGGTTAGGTAAAGAATAAAGGATTGAGTCTCTTAATTCGAGGTCCAATGAATGTGGATCACTTCTAGATTTATATTCATATCTTAGAGAAAGCATAAATGCAGTTATGGGGACAGAAGGGAAAAGAAGAACAGGAATCACTGAAACATGTGCAAACACATTCTGTTTTTCTTTCTGAGGATAAGGATGCAAAAGTTCTTTTATTTCTGTCTCAACACTACTAATAGTTCAGCTTTGGGCATCTCCCAAGTGACTACTTTTCCTACACTGAAAATAACAGTGTTGTTTTGAAGACTCTTAACATTTTTTAAGATACTGTACAGACATTGTGATATATACAACATGCTCTCTATTTACCATAAACACTGTTGAAAGATAGTCAGTCCTGAAACGCAATTTGCAAAGCATTCTAATACTGATACTTACCATATGGGTATTAAGCTGCTCTCTTGCTGTTTCTGGTAAGCCTCCAACAGGTTTTGATGCCAACAGCTGACGTTCAGTGTCTGTCAGCCATTGCTGCATATCTTCAACTTCACCATGGAAACCTTGGGCCTAAATCATACCATATCATTTTAGAGCTTACTTAAATGTTCTCCACTCTAATACTAGCTCAGATGCAGAAGTATACTGGCAACAAATTCAATCAGATTTTTGCAATAATGAAAGGAAAGGAAAAAAAATTTTAAAAAAGGAAAAACCCAAACCAACCCAAAATTTAAACTAGCTCAATCCAATCTAAATGATAAAAACAAAACCAAATTGAAATCTTGAAAGCAGGCTAAATGAGCAACTGTGAGATCAATGTCTTCCCTGAATAATATATCTATACAGAAATTTCACCCTTTAAAAATATGTAGGCAAAAACCTTAAGTCTTGATTCAGCACTATAAAAGACAGTGGCCAGCTGTAGAAGATACATCTGGATTCAAACTTTCTATAAATTCAGGAATGTCTGCATCATGGTTTTGATTTAGGCCAATTTCTAATACATGTATCTATGTATTTCATGTAAAAACCCTCTTTTTCTGAGTTATCTCTTTATTTGATCATTTCCTGTTCACCTGGATCAAGGCACTGTCCAGCTGCTGTTTCCTTTGTTCTGTTTTTTCCAGCACGTTTTGCCAGCGCTGATTCAGAAGTTCCAGCTTGCTCCGTAAATTACTTGCTTCTTCAACAGCACTTGATTCAATCAGGTCATTTCCTGCTTTCTTAACTGCTTCCACTGTAGACTGATGAGCTAAAACATCATTTTGTAGCACCTACAATTGTAACACAGTATGTATGACTGGCCATGTTGGTAAGTTATTGAATGAAGGCAATTACAGTGACTGAGATAGCTCTAATCCAGAGACAAGACAATAGTTTAACATCAGCACAGGTATTAGCAGTTAAAGCTAAAAACTAATGACTTTTCAATCAAAAACAGTAACAGGCAATTCAGTCAATTTCTTTTCTACATTTTCTTTTTATATCTTGGGAAAAATAATATATTCCTTCTGAATACATATATTTATTTCTGAAATTATGAAAGGTTTCTAGTACTGCTAGTGAAGAATTATTTCTTCACTTTCCTTAATTTACACATACTTTAACAGTATTTTTCTTTGTTTTTGAGGGTAAGGTGTGAAAACAGTCTTACATATACTCATGCCAACTGCTTGTGGAGCAGTAGTTTAAGGAGATGAGAGAGAGGAAGAAGAAAACTGCCGTGTCACACAACAACCTGACTACTAAGCTGTCTTTTCATGCATTTCAGGTCTACAACTCCTTTCACACTACAGGTACCGGGCTACCAAGACATTTCAGCTGTGCTAAAAGCTGGGGAATGATTGTAATACTAACACCACAAGATTTCTTCCATCTGGATGAAACCACAGTAAAACCATAAAATGCAAAAAGTACATTTGGGAAAAAAATGACATTTTCAGAATTTTTTTTTTTTTTTTAAAAAAAGAACATATTTTAAAATCCAAGAAATAAACAGAAAAAGAGAATATGCAAAATGACTGGGAAGGGAATAGTAAACCCCACCTAAGAAATTCAAGCTTATGACTGCTGTCTTCCATAGAATCTGGTTCAAACTCACCTCCTTCAAAATGCTAGCATATGGAAAAAACAGGAAGCTAAATAGAATCATAGAATGGTTTGGGTTGG
>NW_010309454.1:0-358 GCF_000700745.2 Antrostomus carolinensis
GATAGGGGGGAGGGCTGCCCTTCCCAGACGCCGGGGTGGCATCTGACTCCCCCAAAGGGCTGCTCCCCCTCCCCAAAATACCCCTGTCCCACTGTCCTCTGCCCCCACCACACTACTGTGCCTGCCTGGCCCATGGCAGAAGTACCCCTGTGGGGATGTGCAAGCTGGGACAGGAGACAGACGGGACAGCACCCTGCACCCCCCCATGCAGCCAGGCTCCTGGGGGCCTGATCCTGCCTACAGCACCAAGCAGGCAGTGCATGTCCATGCACCCCCCCCATCACTATAGCCCTCATTAATCAGCCTCGTTACTGCCCACAAATGAAAGCCTCAGTAGAGAGGGGTGTCCCCACTCCCC
>NW_010309454.1:378-1406 GCF_000700745.2 Antrostomus carolinensis
CTGTGACAAGCCTGGGCCCCTCAGAAGGGCAGGAACTAAGGGTCATGCGATGGAGACGGGGTGGCTGCAGGGACACTGCCCATGAGCATCATTTAGGGTTCATTTTCACAGCAGGGGGGCACAGACAGAGACACTTAGCCCAGGGACGCCCCCCGTGGGTACCAGTGTTGCAATCATGTACCCTAGTGAGGGGCAAGCCTTGGTAGGAGTCCTCTGTGTCCCCTCGCCCAGGGTCACCATGTCCCCATGCCTCCCATGCCTACTTCCAGCAGCGGTGTCCCCATACTGCCTTTGGGTGCACAGGGCACACACACGTCGCACAAGTGCTCTCCCCGAGTACATGCTGGGGCACACTCGCGCACACCACACATATGGCCCGTGTCACACATGACGGGTGAGCACCCCGGGGGACCCCTCGCCCCCCTCCTCTTTATCTAGTGAGGATATATCAAGCTGTAGCCCTACGTATAGTACCATGTGTGGGTGCCCATCTGGGCACAGGAAGGGCTGGAGAACACCCCTCTAACAGCTCCCACCAGTGTAGAGCCCCAGTGCTACAGCACCCAGCACACATGCGTGTGCTATGGGGCACACACCCACACAGGGACACACAACCTATGGCAGCTCCCCAGAGACACGCTGTGCACCCACACTCATGCAAGTTGCAGTTCACTATCACCCCAGCCCCATCCGCACGCTTGTGAACACACATGCACAAGCACGCGTGTGTTACACACCCCTGTGAGTTCCAATTCTCACACCCACATCAGGGACACACGGACACAGGGATGGACAGGGGACTGCACAACCACCGCTCCACACCCCACCAGTGTCACCAACCCCCCCTCAGCCATGAGCACCCACCCACACCCCTGACAGCTCACGGTCCTGTGTCCCCGGTAGGCATTGGGGTCCCCAAGCAGACAGAGGCCTCTCCCTCTTCCAGGCTGTGTCCCTGCCCTGGCACATACTGGTCTGTCACCACCCTGCAATGACGCTCCCCAGTCACTGCCCGGTGGTGGCTTTGG
>NW_010309455.1:0-16910 GCF_000700745.2 Antrostomus carolinensis
TTCATGATGGGACTCGATGAGCTCAAAGGGCATTTCCAATTTAGGTCATTCTGTGTGATTCTTTTATGTCAGCTGGAGGCTTCTCCAACTTGAGACTTGCCAGCTGTGCTCAGCAGGAGGACGGATACTCTGCTGTGGTGCTCTGCCATAGTTACCCCACGTTATTGGGGTATAAATCCATTGGACAGTCACATCTCCAGGGGTTGTGAGGCTCCAGGTGTGACAATCTGGGGATCAGTGTCCCCAGCACGCAGCTTCTGCTGGTGGTAGTGATTGAGTGTAAACATACCAGCCCGAGCTGATCTCGGGAAAGCGTGTAGGTGATTTATTTGCAGTAGCATTTTTCTGAAGCGTTGATGGATGAACCAAACACTCAAGTTGACTGAGTGGCGCTGGAGCTGTGCTGCTGTGCGCGGGATGGAGCCTGGATCATCACAGGGGCTGGTTTCTCAGAGCCTGCAGCACTGGGTGCAGGTGCCTGTGGGCAAAAGACTTTGGGACTTGAGGTGCCTGCTGAGGTTTGGGGGTTTTGTTCTTTGTTTTCTCTTATGGTGCCAGTTTTGAGGTGCTCATGCCCAGCTCCCTGCGTGTTGGCAGGATGGAGAGAGAGGATCTGCTTCTGGCAGGGAGGAGTGAGGACAGGAAAGGACAGGTTATACAAAATGGCTCATCTGTCTAGTGAGCTATTTTTAAACTGACAGGGCTGGACAACTAATTTTGGGTTCCTGCAGCTTTTGAAAGTGGATCAGAAAATCAAGGGGCTGAGGAAATGGCCTTGCTGTGCTGTGAGTGTGCCGGCGGAGGCTCCAGGGTGAGCTGAAGTTGTTGGCAGCAGGTTGGCACCTTTCCAGGCTGCTGGTTTCAGCCAAGGCTGCTCAGCAGCGGGCTGCCCTGGCATGGTCCTGGGCTGAGATCCTGGGCGCTTGCAGCGGTTCTAGGAGGACGGGGATCTGGTGTCATCTGCCAGAGTTAATGGTTTTTGGAGAGTTTCTCAAGGAGGCTCTTGGAGTTGGTCTCAACCTGAATGCGATGCTGGTGAGCAGAAACCCCCAGGGAACACCAGACCTTTCACGGGAGCCGTGACCTGCACCACTAACAAGTGGAATATTGTTAAATATCCCAGATAGTGTCCAGGGGTGGCTTTTGGGAGCCCTTTTGTCCTCTAGGCAGGAACTTGGAGGCTCTTTGATTTAGTGGCTTTCTCTCTTGGCCCAGTACTGTTTTGGGATAGACTTGCTTACCTGCCTTCAGGAGGCTGGTGCATGTTCCCTCTCTGATAACTGTCACCTCTCCCCTCTGTGGTCCCCAGAGCCCCATACGGGGCTTTGATTTGCTCTTCTGGAGATCGCTGCCTGGTTATGGAAAAGGAGATCTTCAGGATGAAGAGGAAGGAGAGATTTGTGCCTGGTTTTGGATCTTGCATCCTTCTCCTGGGGGAGACCTTTGGCCTTGGAGGTAGCAGAACTGAAGACCCCTAAAAACTTGAGGGGTGAAGAGTCCTTGGTGGGCTCCAGGAGAGGAGCTTTTCCCTGCCTTGGGGGGAGGCAGTGGGGTGACCTGTGAAGCCCAGGGGAGCTGAGCTTGGGAAATGGGGAAGAGATGTGGTGGGCTCGTGCTGAACCAGAGAGCGGGCAGGAAAGGTGTTTGCTTTAGGGTTTCAGTGCATTTTTGCTCAGTACCTGAATTGGTGGTGGAAGTTGGTGTTAATTAGCAATGACTCAAATTATGTAAGAATTAAATTACATAAAAATTCCAACTTGCCTGGTCTGTTTTGCCCATGACATTAGATAATGTCCAGCTGAAGGAATGGTGCTCCAGGTGATGTTCCACTGGCAGGGGGGGCCGAGGGGGGGAGTACAGGTGTCCCTGTTGATGGCAGAGTCAGCCCTGTCCTGGGCTGTTTGAGAAGCTGGACCAAGGAGCTGCTCTTTGCAACGAGGAACTGTTACCTCCCCTCCTTTGAGGATATCTTCACACTTGATATCCTGATCCGTGTTCCTTGCTGTGTAGTTTGGTGGGCTTTGAGGTGGGTAAGTGGGGAGGGGTAGTGGGCAATGTTTTCCTGGCAGGATTGTGCTTTGTTGTTTTTGAGTGTTTAAAAATATCTCCTCAGCTCTGGCAGCACGTCTGTGTTCAAACACGCGGTCGTGATGGGGAAGAAGAGGAACTGACAAGTTTTGGGGCTGGAAAACTGCACTGAGGGAACAAATCCCATGTTAGCTGGACACAGCATGAGATGGATAAAAATGTCAGCGGGTCAGAATCACAGAATGGTTGAGGTTGGAAGGGACCCATGAAGGTCATCTAGTCCAACCCCTCTGCTCAAGCAGGGACTTCTAGAGCACATGAACCAGGATTTTGTCCAGGTGGGTTTGGAATCTCTCCAGAGAAGGAGACTCCACAACCTCTCTGGGCAGCCTGTCCCAAGGCTCAGTCACCTTCACAGTAAAGTTCTTCCTTATGTTCAGGTGGAACTTCCTATGCCGCAATTTATGCACGTTGCCTCTCATCCTATTGTTGGGTGCCAATGAGAAGAGTCTGGCCCTGTCCTCTAGACACTCCCTTTAGATATTTATAAACATTAATCAGATCCCCTCTGAGTTGTCTCTTCTCCAGGCTGAACAGGCCCAGCTCCCTCAGCCTTTCCTCATATGAAAGATGCTCCAGCCGTTTCATCATCTCAGTTGCCCTTTGCTGGACACGCTCCAGGAGTTCCATGTCCTTCCTGTACTGGGGAGCCCAGAACTGGACACAATGCTCCAGGGTCTCCCACCTCTGGCTTAGCACAGCCTTAGGAGAATCCCCATCGCTGGAGCGCGGCTGCCTCGTGCATCAGCCTGGGGCGTGTTGCAGTGGCACTGAGTTACCGATACCATGTTGGACACGATGCTGGGGACTGAGCCCCCTCCTTCCAAGTCCCAGTCCGGGGGTTTTTAGTCAATGCTGGCTGTTTTAAACTCATATAGGAGGTGAGAGCTGGTAGGCTGGGGCAAGAAGCCAGTCGGGGTGTGCAGAGCAGTGGGACAGTGCCCAGAGCTCCAGGGCAGCCTGTGTCCGTCTGCCAGCCTCGCTGGGTGCTCGGGGGTGTCTTGTGCACCCACCTGCAGCATTTTGTGTTACAAAAGTGCATGGACCATTTTTCCCAGATGGAAAAGAAAGAAAAAAATTCAGGGAAGAAATTCTTCCTCACATCCAATCTCAACTGCCCTGGGTGCAACTTGAGGCCATTTCCTCTTGTCCTGTCACTTGGTCCTTGGTTGAAACATACCTCCATCTACAGCCATGAGAGCAGGTTAAATGACTCCAACATCAGATTGGGACAGAAGTTTCCACCTGAAATTAGTCAATAAGGTGTTTGTGGCACTTGTATTTCAGAGTTCCCAGCACTGCCACCTTCCCAGCCAGCAGCAAAATGTCTGTGGGTTCGTGGATTCCCATTTTTGCCACAACAGATCATTATTAAAAAAATTTGATGTCCAGGGCTACTGTGTGGAAGCACTGTGTGCTGGTGCCTGCCCAGGCTGAGCTGGAAATAGAGTCCTAAATCCAGTGTCAGTGACTCAGAGCGTGGCCTGCTTTGCAGAAGTGCTGAGCACCAGTTAATCCCGTTAACCGGAGCAGCCAGCAGACACTCAGCATCTTCACAACATAGCCGGTATCGTTTGTGCAGTAAAGTGAGAAAGATCTTTAGGGTCTGGAGCTGAAAAATTCAGGATCTTCCGGATGGAGAGATGCTGGGTCAGGAGCTTGCTGGTGGGTTGCAGAGCGCTCTTGGATTGCTCAGCTGGGCGGATGACTGTCCTCAAGTGCAGCTTGTGTGCTGCTGGGTGAAGCGTGTCTGAAATCTGGAGTGCTGCATGGTCTGGGTTGGAAGGGACCTTAAAGCTCATCCAGTTCCAACCCCCCTGCCATCAGCAGGGACACCTTCCACTAGACCAGGTTGCTCAAAGCCTCATCCAGCCTGGCCTTCAACACTTCCAGGGAGGAGCAGCCACAGCTTCTCTGGACAACCTGGGACACTGTCTCACCACCCTCTGGGTGAAAATTTCCCTTGTAATATCCAACCTAAATCCTCCCTCTCTTTCCCACCTGGTTTGGCATCACACCACAGTCTGGTGGTGGCTGTTAGGATGACCAATTCCTTTCAGCTCTTGCATTTCCCAGTTGCCTCCTTCACCCTCCGCACTGGTGGTGTGGTGAGGAGAAGGACAGAGTCTTCTCCCCTCTACTCTGTGTCAGCTTTTCCCCAGGCTGTGTGAGCTCCGTGTCCCCAGTGTCTCACAAAGATGACAAGCTGTCAGACGTACACGATTCTGTTTTGTGAGCAGAGTGGTGGTGCCACGAGAGGAAATGACATTTAGCTTTTGTTGCTTGATTGAGCTGCCTGGACTTTGCATATTAAACCTAAAGAGGCTTTTTAGCCTCGCTCTTCCCGTTGTTTGCGTGGCTGTGGCAGTCAGCTATCGGGAAGGGACTTGGGGAGCAGCGTGGAGAAGAAATCTCCCTTCCCATCAAACCTGCCCTCTCCATCAGAACCTGACACATCCTGGTTCTCCACGGGGATTTCTGAGTACTGGAGGACACCTGGGTGGGTTTCCAGTTTCAGCACCCAGTAGCCTGGCCACAGCTCTGCCACACTCCTGGTCTCAGAGTGGCTGCTGGCTCTATCTTCTCTTGCACTGTCATGGTGTTGGGCATCAGCACATTGCAGGGAGAACTGATGTGGATGGAACCAGGCATGCCTTGCTTCTCTGAGCCTCTTGGTGCTCTTCAAAAACCTACTCTCATGGCTGTAGGTGGAGGTTTGTTTCAGCCAAGGACCAAGGGACAGGACAAGAGGAAATGGGCTCCAGTTGTGTCCAGGGCAGTTGAGATGGGATGTGAGGAAGAATTTCTTTGCTGAAAGGGTTCTGAGGCATTGGAAGGGGTTGCCCAGGGCAGTGGTGGAGTCCCCATCCCTGGAGGGATTGAAGAGTCGTGTAGACACAGTGCTGAGGGACATGGGTTAGTCAGGGACTTGTCAGTGTTGGGTTCATGATGGGACTTGATGAGCTTAAAGGGCTTTTCCAATCCAGGCAGTTCTGGGTTTCTGTTTGATATCTCTCCGTGCATGTGTGGGTGAGCATGGGAGCTGGCTGGGAAAATCAAAGTTTTGATTGATGACACCAAGAGCACGTTTGAGCTCTGCTGCCCACCCCTCTTTTCATGCAGCCCAGGACACAGTTGGCCTTCCGGGCTGCAGTCCCACACTGCTGGCTCACGCCAAAGAGCACGTTTGAGCTCTTGGTGTCATTTTTGGGGGTTTTGGGGCCATGTTGTAGCTAAAGCCAAGTGATGTGGTTGGCACCTGGTGTTCTTCTGTTATGCCTAGCTTCTGGCCTCCATTTAAAGCTGATCTTTGGGACAGGAGATGAGGTCGGGAACAGACTGTTTTCTGCACAAGCTGAAGCTAATCTTTGCCTGGATTAGGCACAAAAAAGAATGGATCATCATCCTTTATTTTGGAATGGTAGTTGGATGGGGTAGCAGGAGGAAAGGGAAGTTATACTGGTATTAAAGGGAATTACATATGTAGCATGACTACAGAAAACTTCTCCTTCAGCAGAAAGCCTTGGCCTGTGAGTCACGGTTGCTCGAAAGACTGTTTGATTCCTAATTCTCCCACTGTTTTGGCACTGAGTCACAGCCGGGTGGGTGTGCAGGTAGGAAACAGAAGCACCAGCAATACACACCGGGACTTGCGCACGGAGAAGGGGAAGGAAGTGATTTCAGACAGCGGATATGAATTTTAACAGCTTCTAATAAAAGTGGTGGCTGGCAAGGAGAAGATTTCTGAATGGAGGTTGTCCCTGTTTGCCCTCCTCACCCTGTGCAGGGCAGCTCCTGGGTGCCTGGGGATGCCAAGCAGCCCAGCTCCTGGCTTCTGTGGCACGAGGGGCTTTTCTCACTCCAGTTGTGAAGCAAAACATAGAATCACAGACTGGTTTGGGTTGGAAGAGACCTTAAAGATCATCCACTTCCAAACTCGCTGCTGTGGACAGGGTTGCCAACCACTAGATCAGGCTGCCCAGGGCCCATCCAACCTGGCCTTGAATGTCTTCAGGGATGGGGCATCCACAGCTTCTCTGGGCAACCTGGGACATTGTCTCACCACCCTCTGGGTGAAATATTTCCTCCTCATATCTGACCTAAATCTCCCCTCTCTCAGTTTAAAACCATTTCCCCTTGTTCTGTCACTCTCTGCCCATGTACAAAGTCACTCTCCCTCCTGTTTCTAAGCTCCCTTCAGGTACTGGAAGGTGCAATGAGCTCTCCCTGGAGCCTTCTCTTCTCCGGGCTAAACAAGCCCAGCTCCCTCAACCTTTCTCCATAAGAGAGGTGATCCAGCCCTCTGATCATCTTCCTGGCTCTCCTCTGGACCTGCTCCCACAGCTCCACATCTTTCTTGTGGTTGGGGCTCTGGGCCTGGACACAACACTCCAGATGGGGCCTCACAAGAGCAGAGCAGAGGGAGACAATCCCCTCCCTCGCCCTGCTGCCCACCGCTCTTTGGATGCAGCCCAGGATACAGTTGGCCTTCTGGGCTGCAGTCACACACTGTTGGCTCATGCCAAGGTTCTGGTCCATCAGGTGTTGAGGGGATCCTGCTGGGCACAGGGCAGCTGTGGGGGTGTTGGCTGCCTGGCCAACTCCGCTCAAGACACATCGGCATCACTTGCCTTTGTCGGTGAAGGGAAGGGGCTCTGTGCCCTCGTGTGCCTCAAGAAGATGTTGAGCTGAGTGGCATGGGGAGCCCATGAGTGCCATGGGGGCAGTGGGCAGAGCCCTGGGGAGCAGGCAGGAGATGCTGTTGTGATTTGGAGGGCTCTGGGCACAGAGTATCATCTGCCCATCACCCTGCTGGCATGTTGGGCACCCTGGTGCAGGAGGCTGAGCAGGGAGGACCTGTCCTGCAAACAGCCACCTTGGCTGCTGAAGGACCTTCTAAAAGTGACCAGCCCTGACCTGGCCTCCATGCAAAAGGGAGAAATCAGAGACAGAGCAGTGATGTGCCCAGCCCAGCACCCTCCTGTGGGGAAGGTTGGTGGGTGGGTTGTCTCCTTCAAACCCCTTGCTGAGGGAGCAGCCACCCCAGGAGGAGAGGGCTGCTCCTGAGAAAGCACCAGCTGATGCTCTCCTGCAGGAGTGGGGCTGAGATGGGGCTCCTGGAGAGCTGGAGAGGAAGGGGAGGGCTGCTGGGGTGACAAAGGGGACCTTCCTGGACCCAGGAAGAAACATTTAAAAGAGGAAAGAAAAAAGGGAGATTTCTCTTTAGATATTTGAAAAGGGGAAAGCAGAATACTTCCCTTTTTTTCCCAATTATTTTTTTAAAAATGCTGTGTTTTCTCCTGTAGGAATAGTTGGCAATTATACAAATTTATGCAAAATAGTTTTTAGTTTGCATTTTTGGATGGGAAAGAATGCAGGTGGGAATAAGCAGCTCCTGGTTAGCTGGCTCTGCAGCTCCTTGGGTGAGGGGGAAGCAGAGCAGAGCCCCTCAGCTGTGGGCACCACTGCCCAGAGCACCCATGTGCATCTGTGGGTCTTTGGTGCTTAGAAGCCACCAGAGCTGGTGTTCGTGCCCACCAGCTGCTCCAGTCCCGCTGCTACCTGCCCTGTGCACAGAATTCAGGTGACCACCTCTGTTACAGCTGTTTTTTGGCTGCAAATCCATGTTTGTGGAAAAACTGGAAAGCTTCAGCGCATTTTTCTGTTGCTTTAAGAGAACAAATAGGTAAAATTTAGATTATGGGAGGACTCTCTCCTGGTGCGTGTTGTAGAAGTCTCCAAAGATACACCCACGGTTGTGAGGGGTTGTCACTTGGAGCAATAGAAACTCATAGGTTATTTATTTCCTACCACCTTGATGACCTTCCAAAGGCATAAAAACTGTATCCCGTTTATATTTACAAGGAACAGAGGCTGTTTTTATCTCGGGCAGGTTTGCTGCTGAGGAAATTCCCCGTGTTCTCAGCTGGGCTGCACTGCTTGGGCTTTCATCTTCCCGTGATCTCCTGTGTGGATGGCTGCAGTGGGCTCCTGCCCAGACCACCCAGCAGCCCATAGGAGAGTATTCTTGGGGGACACATGGAGAAAATACATCCTGTGACCAAAGCATTCTCAGTAAGGGTGCCGTTAACCCCTTGTTGGGTCAGGTCCAGTGGCTGTGGAGGGAGGAAGCAGAGATCACCCCGGAGAGGAGAGGCAGCAGCTCGGTGGGTTTCAGCAGGCGTGTGTGGATTCATCCCGCCGGCCCGTGTGCCTTGTGAGGCTCTGAAGCAAGCGGCTGCGCTAGCTTTTCAATGTTTGGCTTTTAAGGAGAAAGGTGGGAAGAGCAGGAGGTTAATCCAGCTGAAGGTTTTAGGGCTGTTTTTCCCCCAGAGGGGCAGCAGCAGGTACGTGCCTCCCCTGGCCGACCCTGTCTCTGTGTGGGTGCTGAGCTGATGCTGCTCACGCAGCGCCTGGCACCCGCAGCTCTGCCCAGCCTCTTCCTTTGGGCTTTGCTTCCCCTGCATCCCATGGGATGGACCTGCAGCCCAGCCCGATGGGACAGTTTCTTGCTCTCTGTGCTGGTGACATTGTGCAGCGAGGCCCTGGGGCTGGCTGGGACCCAGACCTGAGTCTGCCTCGAAGGAAACCCCTTCCTGACCCTCCTGCCTGGCCTCTGTGCCCCCCCACAGCCAGGGCTGCTCTTCTGAGCCTGGCAGCTGATCAGCACCTGGCTGCCAAGACCAGGAGTGAGCTGCCTCTCTGGTATTTTGGGGCTGTTTGCTCCTCACTCTTCCTCACGAGATGGATAAAACCCATTAACCCCCCAGCCCAGAAGGGCAGAGCTGTGAGCAGCTCTTGGGGCAAGTCCTGCCCTTGCTGAAAGCTCTGCTGCCAGCTCCTCCTGCCATCCGTTACTTCTTTGTCAAAAGCCCTTCTTTTAGGGATGGACGTTACTGTGACACGTAGGGAGCATGAAAATCCATCCTGTTGAAGGAGCTTGTTGTCCATCTGCCCGTGCTGGTGACCTGCCTCTGGTGCTACTGGATGCTCTGATGCTTCAGAGGAAAATGAAAACCAGCTTAAATCTCTAGGTGAAAGGTGGTGCTCAGAAGGGTTTAAAACAACAATATGCTGTACAAACATATGATTAGAAATATATTTTTTGACCAAAACATATGAAATAATTATTTTTGCCAGGGGTTAGTAGTCAGAGATAGGTTAGCTTTGCCATTGTTAGCCTCAAGAGCTGGAAAACTTGGTCATGCTGCAGAATTTATAGGATTTAAACCAAATCAAGCAGCCCTGACAGATGCCTTGAGTGTTTTTATGCTTCCTGTGCTGGAGCACGTAGAGTTCATGCCTGAAGCGTCTCCCTAGTGTTTGTCAGGAGCAGCAGTGTCCTTTCCAAGATGATCTCAGTGGCTTTTTGTCTCCTCTGTTGTGTGACTTGGATTTTGAAGCAACAGGGGGAGACCAGAGCTGGTCATAAGACTGGGAACAGGCTGAGGAGCTTGGCCGTGCAGCCCTGGGAGGGGCTGTGCTGTGCTGGGGGGACAGCGATGAACCAGCATCGTGGCTCCGGTCCTGCCTGGGTGATTTAGTGTTGGTGAGAGGAGGGTGGTGGGTCCTGGAGGTGGCTATGGTGCTGGGCATCACGCTGGACCCTCTTCCTTCCTCCCTGAGATGTGTTTGCAAATGTAAAGGAGGCAGTTAGGTATTTATCTTGCAAGTTAGCCAACCTTTGAAAATTGGAGCCAGCATGCTTGTCTTCGTGTTACTTGCGCTTCATTAGCTTTTGTCTCTGAAATTTTTCAAGGGCAAACAGGAGATGAGTAATCACTGCAAAAGAAAAGCAGGAGCCAGGGGACAAACATCTGTGGTTCAGTGTCTTGTGAACCTGGGAAATGGGAGGTTTTTGCTCTGTCCCAGCCTTTTGCAGGTCACACAATCCCTTCTCATCTCTCCTTTTCCCCACCTTTAAATGTCAGGCCCTTCCTCACTGCAGGAAAGATGTTGAGGTGCTGGAGCGTGTTCAGAGAAGGGCAGTGGAGCTGGGGAAGGGTCTGGAGCACAAGTGTGCTGAGTTCCCTTGTGGCTGAGGGAACTGGGGGTGTTGAGCCTGGAGAAAAGGAGGCTGAGGGGAGACCTTGTGTCTCTGTGCAAGTCCCTTGGAGGAGGGTGGAGAGAGGTGGGGGTGGGTCTGTTCAACCAAGGAGCAAGGGACAGGACAAGAGGAAATGACCTCAAGTTGCCCCAGAGGAGGTTCAGATTGGATGTGAGGAAAAACTTCTTCACTGAAAGGGTTCTGAGGCATTGGAACAGGCTGCCCAGGGCAGTGGTGGAGTCACCTTCCCTGGTGGTATTTACCAGACGGGCAGACAAGGTGCTGAGGGACATGGTTTAGAGGTGGAATTTAGGGTTTGTGGTTGGACTCGATGATCTTAAAGGTCTTTTCCAACCACTATGATTCTGTGTCAGTATATGGTTGCTAATGGTGTGGCACTGGAAGGTTTGTTATTTAAAGTGAGGAACCTCATGACTCTTCTCTGGGCCAGTTTGTCCTGACTTATGTGCCTGTAGCACAGCGGCTGTGTCACACACACACACTTTTCTGTCCCTCACCTGCCTTGGGGTGGTCACGGTTCTGAGTCATTGGTGTGTCCCTGGGGGTTGCATCCTCCTTGTGAGCTGAGTTTCAGTGTGCAAGATCTTTAGGTGAGCTTCCTAATTTGTCCAAAATACCCTTCTCAGTAAGGTGGAGGGTGCAGCCGCAGCCCTCGTGCATTTGGAGAGTGGTCCACGAGCCTTTCATGTTTCCTGCGGAGCGTCCCAGATGCCTTTGGCCATCCTCTCAGCTTCACAGGTGCCTGGACAGCAGAGCCTGGCTACGAGCGTGGGGACCCTGGGACGTTTGCGATGCTGGTCCCTGAGGATGCAGGTCACACTCTGGAGCTGTCGGGATGGAGGATGTTCTCCTGCTCTGCTGTCATGCTGGGATTCACGTGTTCACCTTCGTCTGCCCTATTCCTCCATTTATCAGAGAGAATTCTGTGAGCAGGATGAATGTTCACACTTCAAAAAGTGTTTCTGCTTCTTTCCCTGGGGACTTTCTGTCTTTGGACTTTGTTTTTGTCGAGGAAGTGCAGCTCCAGCAGGTCTGATCATCTCTGCCAGAGCCTTCCTGACAGCCTAGTACCTGCTTCGCTCCTGTTAATGGTGTGCAGGTCAGGCTGGCAGCTGGGTCAGAGAGTGCCCAGGGCTCCTCTTGGGAGTGGGACATGGAAGGAGTGGTCTTGTGGCATCGTAGGGACAGGGTGTGTCTGTGCACTGGGGTCTGGTTGGGGCAGGGTGGCTGCTGGTGAGGGTCCCCGTGGGGTGCATCTGAGCTGGGGGAAGCCCTGGGGGGGAGTGCAGAGAGCTCCCCGCTGGCTGGGGATTTGGTTCACGGAGCTTTCAATGGAGCTGGAAAAAAAGATTCTTTTAATGAAGAAACCAACATACTCTGAATAGAATCATAGAATCATAGACTGGTTTGGGTGGGAAGGGACCTTAAAGATAATCTAATTCCAACCCCCCTGCCAGCAGCAGGGACACCTTCCACTAGACCAGGTTGCTCAAAGCTTCATCCAACCTGGCCACAAACACTTCCAGGGAGGAGCAGCCACAGCTTCTCTGGGCAACCTGGGACACTGTCTCACCACCCTCACAGTGAAGAACTTCTTCTTAATATCTCATCTAAACCTCCCCTCTTTCAGTTTAAACCCATTTCCCCTTGTTCTGTCATTAACTGCCCTTATGAAAAGTCTTTCCCCAGCTTTCTTGTAGCCCCTTCAGGTACTGGGAGGCTGCCAGAAGGTCTCACCAGAGCCTTATCTTATCCAGGCTGCACAGCCCCAACTCTCTCAGCCTATCCTCATAGGAGAGGTGCACCTGAACAGCAGCGTCTGGCCCCAGAGTATTTCCTTTTCCCTTTTTACCAGTTGGATTTAAGTAGAAGTGGAAATGGCAGCGTTGCTGTAGGACACGCGGTGTTTGGGTTCAGAGCTGCTGCCGTGAAGCGTTAGTATTTTTGTACCTTGTTCCATGAAGCAGTGTGTGAGGCTGCTGGCCGGGGATGGCTTTGCCTCTTGACCAGCTGGGACCGATGAGGTGGTGCTGGTGGTGCTGCGGTGAGTCCCAGCAGAGCTGCAGTGGGTCTGTAGGGCTGAGGAAATGCTTGGTGGGTGAGAGGCTGGTGGTGGTGGTGGCAGTCGCCGGGCGTGACACTGACTGTCACACGCTGGAGTACTCGGGGCTCAGCAGGGAGCTGCTGCTGCTGCTGCCACAAAAAGGCCTTTTTGGGCTTTTTCTGGGAATGTGGTAACTGAGCCCTGGCCCAGCAGGATGGGTGCTGAGAGCAGAGCTGGGTCCTGGGGCACGGCTGGGCTCGGAGCGGGCAATGGGTGCTGAATGCGCCTCCCAAGAAGCTCTTCTGAACTGTTTTGTGGAGGCCCTCCCTGTGTCCCCTGGCAGTGGGGTGTGTGACCTCCTCTCCTGCACGTCCTGGTGGCCCTTGGAGCCTGTGTCACCTGTCCTGATTGAAATGCAGTTTTGCAGAGACAGGAGCAATTATTCCCCTGATGCCGGGTGGTGTTTTGTTCAACGCTTGGGTGACGGCCCCTGCTAGAGATGCACTTTGAGCCATAGAGATGGCAGGAGAGGAAGCTTTTGCAAACCAGCTGGTGGAAATTGTGGTATTTACCAGCTCACAGCTGAGCTTGGGAAGGTATTTTTATAGCTTCACATGGATTGCTTTTTTTTTTTTTTTTCCCCTTTTTAAAAGTTCACATGGATTGCTTTTTTTTTTTTTTCTTTCCCCTTTTCTGAACTTGCAAGCTGAATGCCTGCTTGGTTTTTGTTTTGCTTTGAAACTGTTTCACAGCCAGATAAAAGATGCTCTGTTTTCAGCTATCATCCTCCGCTCCTCAGCCCCTGTTACCTTTTAACAGCATGAAGATGGTTTTGTGGAGGCTTGGCATGAATTGGGAAGAGAGAGAGATATCGCATGACTGAACCCCTCCTGCACTGGGGACACCAGCTGTGCTCTGTGCAGGCAGCAGAAGCGGTTGCTGCTGCCTCTTCTCTGGTCCCAAACAGTTAAAAGAAGTAACTGAGCAGGGATGTGTGGACCCCAGTTGTGGTGATTTCACTTGGACCAGCACTGGGCTGCAGCCAAACTCAGCCACTCGCTCATCCCCACCCAGGGAATAGGGGAGAGAACTGGGGGGCAAGGGTAAGGAGACTTGTAGGGTGAGAGAAGAACAATTTAATCATGGAAATAAAAGAACACTTAAAATAATAATGATATTTAAAAGTAATTATAATAATAATAGTACTAAAATATGCAAATGAGCAATACCCAGTGCGACCTGTTCCCAGATCACGATCCCGGAGGAGCCACAATTCTGACCCGAAACTGCAATCCCGGGAGAGCCAGAGCCCGAGCGAAAGCCAGAGAGAGCAAGAGAGGAAGAGCCCCTCATGGATCTCCTGCCCATGGGGGACAGGAGATGGAACAGCCCCTTGGCAGAGCCCAATGCCCATGGAGCTGATCCATGGCAATATTCATTCCCCCTGAGATCTTGCGCTTGCAGACGGACAAACACAAAGTCCTTCAGTGCCAGGGACACAAATGCAACATGGGGATGTTCTCAGCGTTTCTCTCCTGACAAATCCCAGCTGAACCCAAACCCCAGCGCTGTTCCTGCTGCTGAACACAACCAGCTCTGGCCCAGCTCACACCAGGACAGCGTGCAGGACTAGGACCATCCGAACCTCTTGTGCTCCAGGGCTGTTGATGGAACAGGGGAGGACATGGCAGCAGCACCTTGCAGGTGATGGAGAGGAGCTGCTGTGCAGGGTGAGGAGAGGACCCTGTGTGGGGCTCAGCTCATCTGCTCCTCTCTCCTGCTACAAACGTGGCTCTGTGTGACGGGTGTCCTGCCTCGAGGAAGCAGTGGATTGTCACTGCTCATTGCTCATGGTGTGAGAACTGGTGCATGGCTGTGGCTTCTGCATCGGCTGCTGGACATTTAACTTGGATGCACATACCAGGCAGTGAGAAAAGATGTTTTTTTCTGTTTGGGTGTTTTTTGAATGTGAAGGGAAGATTTCTCAGTGATTTTCTCTAGCTTTGCAATTCTCAGAGTCACTGGAAAAATACCAGTGACTCACAGGTTTGCTAACACTGGATGAGGTTTCCAGAGCAAACTGGTGATTTGAACACACACGGATGCTCCATGAAGGCTCCTCTTCCCAAATCCTTGGGCTCTGGTTTTTGAGGCCACCCTGTGCTTTAGCTGGTTGTATCACCTCCTCTCAGACTCCTTCTCAAGGCTTCACCGCTGCTGCACCATCCCCTTAAACTTCACTCCCTGCCCTCCGTGGGGCCCTGCTGCTGCTTTGGGCTTTGGACCTCAGTGACCTGTGTCCTGGGGGCTGCTGTCACCTGGTGCTTCTGTCCAGAAAGGGCTTCTGAGGCACTTGCAGCCTCCTCAGCTTCACCTCTCCTCCTGCAGTGTCCTTTTCCTCTGAAGCCCCTTTCAGAAACCAGCTGCATGAAGATGTTTTCTTGTCTCCTGCTGCCACCCGGCCAGGGATGGAGGAGAGCATCGCACAAAGCACGGCTCATCTCCCCTTCCCCGTGGCACGCAGCCTCCCCGCAGCACAGCTCACACCCGGGGGTGCCAGAGGTGCAGCTGGGCGTCCCTTTGGATCTGGGAGCTGGGCTAGTGGGATGTCCACAGTCCTGCTCTGCTCCCAGCTGCTTCCCTCAGCAGTGGACTCTGCCTGTCCCCTGGGCACGGGCAGAAAGTGGGGTGAGGCACCACGGGGACGGCAGTGACAGATGAACCCTGCACCGTGGAGCTGAGCACTGCCCTGGCTCCTCCACGGGCTGTGAGCTCTTTGGGGTCCGTGTTGTCCCCCTATGCCTGTCACCTCACACCCAGCTGGGTCTCTGCAGGCTCTTTCAGGGGATGGATGTGGGTATTTTGTTTATTTTTTTTTTTTTCAATTTTGCAGCCATTGCTCATGGTAAGAGGCCTTGGAGGAGATGCCTTTGCCCTCCTCCCCGAGCAGAGGCGCGTCTGCCCTTGCCCCAAAGAGGGTCTTGGTGGGTCATTGCTCCTCCTGGTTCGTAGCATCTCTCGTTTTCCTGAATCCAGCTGAAACCTTTGCTGAGTTTTTAAGGTCAGGTTGCTAAGTTACACCTCCTTGGAGGAGCAGGCTGAGCAGCGTGTTACAGGCAGGAGCAGCCACCGGCTGGGAGGATCTGGGAGTGGTGTCCCTCTGCAATAACCCTGCTCTCCTGGCCCATGTCCCGGCCATCCTCCGTCAGTCCTGGGCTAGTCTCAGGACCTTGTTTAGCTGTTCTTCCCCAAACCTTCAGCTTTATACTCTTCCTTTGCTCAACGGGTTTATTAAACTAATTGACCAAGGGTGTAGAGGAGCCACCAGCAATTAATTACCTGTGAAATGCCGTGTGGTCCTGCAGGATGAGGAGCAGACCTTTGGTTTCTTCATCTTCTTTTTTTAAATCTTTATTTGCCTTTTGGGGCTGTGAGCTCTTTGGGACACGCATTGTCCCCCTCAGAGCTTGGCAATGGTCTCACATGTTGGGGCGTATGGCTGTCACCAAGCCACAGCCCTGGAGCAGGGCAGGTGAGGTCTGGAGCAGCCAGTGCCCAGCTCCTCTTCTCCTCTCCTCTTTAGCCTTCCTCCCTGGCTCAACCTCCGCTGTCGTGCCCATTTTCCATGAGCAGCCTGGCTCTGGGAAGCTGGGGCAGCCCAGTGCCCACTCAGGTGTCTGAGAGCTGCTGGGAATGGGCGCTGTGGGAGAGCGAGGGCTTCCCCTTCCAGGAATGGGACATCTCCGAGGGTCACTGTCCTCGGGCATCTCCAGGAGCTGCGTGGGAGGTTTTCTCACTTACTTCCCTGGGAAACAATGTAAATCAGTCAGGCTTGTTGGGGTCCTTTTGGATTGTGTGAGTAGTGAGTTTAGGGTTATTTTTCCCTCCTGCTTATCATCTCTGTTGTGTTGCTGGATTTCTACTGTGGCTGGAATGGTGGTGACTCCCCCATCCTTCCCTTGGGTAAGGTGAAGGCTCTGTCCTCTCTGTCCTCCTTCAAGATGAGACTAAAATAAACCTTCAGGCTGGGCTGGGAAGTACCCTCCAAAGAGCAACGTTACCCATATCAGGATAAGGGGGGAGGACAGGCGAGGGGTGGGTGTGCAGTTGCTTGTGGGAGGGATGCAGAATCATCCTTGGTTTAACTTGATTAACCTTTTCTCTGTCCCTCCCTTCCCTTTATCTTGAGGTTGCACCTCACTCCAAGGAGGACACGGAGGTGCTGGAGCGTGTCCAGAGAAGGGCAACGGAGTTGGGGAAGGGTCTGGAGCACAAGTGTGCTGAGTTCCCTTGTGGCTGAGGGAACTGGGGTTGTTGAGCCTGGAGAAAAGGAGGCTGAGGGGAGACCTTCTGGCTCTGTGCAAGTCCCTTGGAGGAGGGTGGAGAGAGGTGGGGGTGGGTCTGTTCAACCAAGGCCCAAGGGACAGGACAAGAGGAAATGGGCTCCAGTTGTGTCCAGGGCAGTTGAGATGGGATGTGAGGAAGAATTTCTTTGCTGAAAGGGTTCTGAGGCATTGGAAGGGGTTGCCCAGGGCAGTGGTGGAGTCCCCATCCCTGGAGGGATTGAAGAGTCTTGTAGACACAGTGCTGAGGGACATGGGTTAGTCGGGGACTTGTCTGTGTTGGGTTCATGGTTGGACTCAATGAGCTTAAAGGGCTTTTCCAATCTGTGCAGTTCTGGGATTCTGTGATCTCTGCTCAGCCCTTTCC